>NC_047018.1:4089889-4398574 GCF_902652985.1 Pecten maximus | reverse complement strand
GCATACCTGGTAAAGAAATACAAGATTATGATGATGTCTCATCATATAAGTCATATCATATCAATTATTAACCTCTAATATTTATATAAGTGATGATGTCTCATCATATTAGATGTCTATCTTGTAAGGATGTCTCTCATATGGAATATTTAATAAATATAAAATTTGATATTTTCCTAATCATCAAAAATACTAACTATTATCATAATCATGATAATAAATGCATTGAATAAGCATTTAGTTACCTTTAAATATTTGTTATTAAGTAAACTTACATTGTTTACTACAGAAATATATAAAGATATCTAATATGAGAACCAAGCACCAATGGCGAGTAAGCAGCTTTGATGAAATTGGTGTAGACATACTTTCTCCAGCTCTGTAAGGAAACTATCGAGGGACTCGTCACTCAGCTTTCCCACCTCAAACATGGTCACAGCATGGCTCTTCAGGCCCTGAAATACAGCCAGATAATCATGTCTCACACCCATATATCACAATGGTAAAGGGGAAAACACTGTTTTGAAGCCAGACTGTTGTTCTGCAAAGCAGACTGTAGTTAACAAGAGGCCCAGAAGGCCTTCATCACTCACCTCGATATTTCAGCATTTATGGAAAAATAAACTAATTTCAATTATACCAGGTATTTCAAATATTTTCCTACTTTTAAACTGCTTCTGCCAACAATGTTTCAAACTACAGGTAGACCAAATACCATTATTCTCCAACCCCAACAGGATCACATCCTCCACTTATACAACATTAGATTTTCTTTACCCAGTAATGTTCCTGACCAAATTTCACCAAAATACATTCTGTTATTCAAGATTAGTAGATTAAAAGGATTCACCTCTATTTCCCCTATTGGCCCCCACCCCTCTGGCCCCAGGGGAGCCACACCCACCGATTAAAAAACGTTTCATATCCTTTGCCCAATTATGCTCCAGACCAAATTTCATTAAAATCCTTTCTGGCGTTCAGGACTACCATAATTCCCTGTGCATTGCCCGCTCCAGGGTATAGTAAATTAAGGCATTGTTTATGCTTTTGTAAAATGAATTCGAGATAGCCCGCACTGGCAGATTGCCAGCAGATTATACATTGATTGTATACCTGGTGAGTATCGGTGTACTTCATATATGCATACAGGTACTACTGCACAGGTAAAGTCGGTCATAACAATTGTAAGTAGTGAACAAGAGGCCCAGAGGGCCTGTATCGCTCACATGGATTTCATGAGATACGAAACAAGAATGATGATTAAGTGTATTTGTCACTGGTATTGCTATGTCAATATATCATAGGCATTTAATATGGGTATGTGAGGTTTTTATGCCAAAAAATGCATTAATCCATGAAATGAAATTGACTTTTGGCACAACCCCATAGGGATGCTACCACACAAATGTGAGTGATATCCATTGCTTAGATTCAGAAAAGAAGTTGTTTAAACCAACTGTCCCCTTTTGACCCCGCCCTCTGCACCCCGGGGGGGTCAGTTCCTTCCTTTATAAAATTTTGAATCCTTACCCAAAAGGATGCTACCAGTCAAATATGAGCTGTTTCAGAGAAGTTGTTCATATCAATTTAGCCAAATTGACCCCTTTAGGCCCCACCCTTCAGCTCCCTGGTGGGGTCAACCCTAAAATTTGTACAATTTTGAATCCCCAACCCATGACCATGCTACCATACAAATGTGAGTGATATCCATTGCTTATAGTTTCAGAGAAAAAGTTGTTTATATCAATTCTGCCAAAATGACCCCTTTTGGCCCTGCCTCTTAGCCCCAAGGGAGGTCGGCCCCACTATTTGTACAATTTTGAATCCCGACCCCAAAGGGATGCTCACAGTCAAATATGAGCAATATCTATTGCTTGGTTTCAGAGGAGAAGTTGTTCACATCAATTTAGCCAAATTGACCCCTCTTGGCCCTGCCCCTCAGGCCCCCTTGGGGTCAGCCCCACCATTTGTACAATTTTGAATCCCCACCCCATAGTGATGCTACCAGGCAAATATGAGCAATATCCATTACTCGGTTTCAGAGAAGAAGTCGTTTATATCAATATAGCCCAATTGACCACATTTGGCCCCGCCCCTCAGGCCCCTGGGAGGTCAGCCCCTTCATTTGTACAATTTTGAATCCCCACCCAATAGTGATGCTACCAGGCAAATATGAGCAATATCCATTGCTCGGTTTCAGAGAAGAAGTCGTTTATATCAATATAGCCCAATTGACATTTGGCCCCGCCCCTCAGGCCCCTGGGGGGTCAGCCCAATCATTTGTACAATTTTGAATCCCCACCTAATAGTGATGCTACCAGGCAAATATGAGCGATATCCATTTCTCGGTTTCAGAGAAGAAGTCGTTAATATCAATATAGCCAAATTGACCCCGCCCCTCAGGCCCCCAGGGGGTTAGCCCCACCATTTGTATAATTTTGAATCCCCATCCCATAGTGATGCTACCGGGAAAATATGAGCAATATCCACTGCTTGGTTTCAGAGAAGAAGTCGTTAATATCAATATAGCCAAATTGACCCCTCTTGGCCCCGCCCCTCAGGCCCCCAGGGGTTTAGCCCCACCATTTGTACAATTTTGAATCCCCACCCAATAGTGATGCTACCAGGCAAATATGAGCAAAATCCATTACTCGGTTTCAGAAAAGAAGTCGTTTATATCAATATAGCCCAATTGACCACATTTGGCCCCGCCCCTCAGGCCCCTGGGGGGTCAGCCCCATCATTTGTACAATTTTGAATCCCCACCCCATAGTGATGCTTCCGGGCAAATATGAGCAATATCCATTACTCGGTTTCAGAGAAGAAGTCGTTTACATCAATATAGCCCAATTGACCACATTTGGCCCCGCCCCTCAGGCCCCCAGGGGGTCAGCCCCACCATTTGTACAATTTTGAATCCCCACCCAATAGTGATGCTTCCGGGCAAATATGAGCAATATCCATTACTCTGTTTCAGAGAAGAAGTCGTTTATATCAATATAGCCCAATTGACCCCTTTTGGCCCCGCCCCTCAGACCCCCGGGGGTCAGCCCCACCATTTGTACAATTTTGAGTCCCCACCCCATAGGGCTGCTTCTGACCAAATTTGGTCAAATTCTGATCATTGGTTATGAAGAAGAAGTCAATTGTTGACGGACGGACGGACAACGGACGCTACAGTATGGCATAAGCTCACTATGTACCGCCAGTTAATTATCATGAACAGTCCATGTACACCGAAACGACAGAAGCGATATTACAGTGGCAAATCCCCTTTAAAAAGAAACAGAGTTACATGACAGACTTTGACGGATGGTGACTTCGCGATTTACCGATGATGTTTGAAGGATGGAAATCAGAGACATATGATGGAAAAGTTGTTTACTTTGTAAAAATATATGTATCAATAAAGCTGTATATAAACTATCAACAATTTATTTTGCTTACAAATTATAGCGAAAATTAGCAATTTTGAAAGGGTTCTGACCTTTTCCCTTTAAATAATAAAACACTTTGTATTGGGGACCATCTGTAAAAAAATATGCATTTCTGTAGCATGAAATATAGCACTGTTGGCCATGGTGCATCTGGATTTCTGACCGACCCAAAAAAAAAACACTTGGTCGGACCATCTAGGATAATTCAGGAAGTTGGGTGATCCACCTGGATTTGAAAAGAAGTTTAATAGACATTGTCCAGGAAAACCATGATTGCGCAATCATGTTACAAAATGGCCGCCATATTGCTGCAATGTCATAGTTTTTACGACGCCAAAAAAATAACAACACTATGTTGGCTCGCTTCCCTTGACATCCTCACCCATTTCCAGCTCAATGGCACCAATGGAACTGGAGAAGAAGTTTAAAATGTGTTTTTCAAGATGGCGGCTATGGTGGCCATCTTGGATTTCTGACCGACCCAAAAAATAACAACACTTGGTCGGGATCATATCAGGATCATTTCAGGCAAGTTTCAGCTCAATAGCACTGGTGGAACTGGAGAAGAAGTTTAAAATGTGTTTTTCAAGATGGCGGCTATGGCGGCCATCTTGGATTTCGGACCGACCCGAAAAATAACAACACTTGGTCAGGACCATCTCAGGATCATTCCTGGCAAGTTTCAGCTTTATAGCACTGGTGGAACTGGAGAAGAAGTTTAAAATGTGTTTTTCAAGATGGTGGCTATGGCGGCCATCTTGGAAATTGGACTGACCTGAAAAATAACAACACTTGGTCGGGATTATCTCAGGATCATTTCTGGCAAGTTTCAGCCCAACAGCACTGGTGGAACTTGAGAAGAAGTTTAAAATGTGTTTTCAAAATGGCGGCTATGGCGGCCATCTTGGATTTCGGACCGACCCGAAAAATAACAACACTTGGTCAGGACCATATCAGGATCATTCCTGGCAAGTTTCAGCTTAATCCCACTGGTGGAACTTGAGAAGAAGATTGAAATGTGAAAAGTTTAAGGACGGCAGACGGCGCACGGCGCACGGCGGACGACGACGGACGAAACATGATGGCTATAGGTCATCCTGACCCTTCGGGTCAGATGACCTAATAAAACTGTTATTATTGATGTACTGCCAGTTAATTAGCATTTAACAGTCCATGTACACCAAAACAACAGAAGCAATATTACAAGAAACAGAGATACACGACAGACTTTGACGGATGGTGACTTCTCGATTTATTGATGATGTTTGAAGGATGGAAATCAGAGACATATGATGGAAATTTTGTTTACTTTGTAAATATATATGTATCATTAAAGCTGTATATAAACTTATCAACGATTTATTTTGTTTACAAATACAGTAAATCTAGCCAAAACATATTTTTTCAAATTTGTATTCAGTAACTTCATCTGCAGTTTCAATACAAATGGAAACTTTAACAATGTATAGCCCGCATTTTTTTTTTAATTTGGTAAAAAAATCCACAGATAGCCCGCATCGGCAAATAGCCCGCACTAGGCATCTTCTGATATAAAAGATTGTATAGCCCATGGGCTATACGAAGGAAATTACGCTGTACCATGACATAAGCTCAACGTCCCTCCAGGCCAGGTGAGCTAAAAATGGTGACAAATGTGAAAGAAGGTGAAGGTTAGTCCTATCTTTGATAAAATATATGTTAAACTTTATATTCGAGTCTGTGATTCATTAACAATATACTTCAAGGTGTCAAATTATAAGACTCCAATGGGCACCGAGATCAACAAACATGGATTTAGGTTTCTATGACAGGGTTACATACAATAAAGTAAACAAACAACTTACGGGTGATAGATTGCCCATCATTAGGAATGCCGTCAATGTGGAGTCAAATAGGAAGGCAATTCTTTTACAGCTTCCAACAGTGGGACTTTCACTCTCTAGAAATGAGACAAAGAATATACTAACTAGATTGTATATACAACATCAACAATATCTATAATATGGAATATAAACTTAAAGCTTCCAACAGTGGGCCTCTCACCCTCTAGAAACCACACAAAGCATATACTAACTAGAAAAACTCCACCAGGTGTTCATTCGGTTGCTAGGGAGGAGATAACTATCTTACACAGGGTAAATAAAGAGAGTTGGCATGCGCTACGACACTTCTCACAATAGGGTAGTGTCATCATTTTGTGTAGCCTAACTAAGTCTTTTTTTCACACTCACTCACCTGTTTATACAAAACCTATCCACCCATTCAATAAATCAAACTCACTCGCCAGTTTTAATAATACAAAATAAAACTTATACACCTGTTTATAAAAAACCTTTACACCTGCTCAATATAACAAATTTATATGAATATTCCTATTAGATCCTCTAGGTGCCAATATTGAAGTCAAAGGCTGAAGTAATATTGCTGCAATGCAGAACGCAATGCTCTTATTATAGCAAGGTTACTTGGCTTTTGGTGCATAATTATCCAAATTTTTATTTTTTATTTTATTAGGAATCTGATAGCTGAAACAGTTAAATCTGTTATAAATTAACTGTTACAACTATCCATGGCACTGAACCACAATATTTATTATAATCACAAATGGTAGTACTAGTCTGAGAAGATAACAGGTGACACACGAATATTGACAATAGCTGGACATACAGTATAGACAGAAGAACAAATGATTAAAGATTTATGTCATACAATAAAATGGAGGAAAGAAAACAAACTTAGTTTGAATTTGAACAGAAGTGAGTGTATGCTGATAGGCATACTTTAGAGTTTGTGGTCAGATGTAGCAAATAAGTCCAATATTCATGAGACAGAGAATACAGACATCTGATGATGACAATCATGACACATACCCATGACATCCTCCAGGGCATTGACATTTGAGTTAGGTTTGATCTCTTTTTCCTCTTGAGGAGAAGGTTCTTTGTTAGCCTCTGCCAGGGCATTGTCCCAGTCTAGGATCGTCTGGTCTGATGTTAACCTGTCACACAAAGATAAGCATGGTCGTGTGTTACCTTACATTGGTACAATTTACTGTTGTCTTCTGAAGGCCAATGCAAACCTACCAGTGTAATTTATCTGACAGTAAAATCGACCACTAGTAAAAGTGATGGACAGAAGGATGGACAGACAGACAGATGAGACAAAAATATAATACCTTCTGCTCCATATCTCAGAGAGTATAATAAATTAAAGGCATTTAAATATTAAATTGGTGATAAATACTTTGGTTGAAGTTGGAAGTTGATAGCAATTTATATATACTGAACCATAATAAAATACAAGAAAACACCACACAGGACTGTAGATATTTAAGGTGTAATACTGGATTTCCTAATGTCAGATGTGTCCATACTGATCAAGGAATTGCAATCGTTGTGATGTCAAATTTGTGTTGCTTAGGATCAGCCAACTTTAAAAGTAAATTT
The DNA here is from genome assembly GCF_902652985.1 of Pecten maximus. Lineage (NCBI taxonomy): Eukaryota > Metazoa > Mollusca > Bivalvia > Pectinida > Pectinidae > Pecten > Pecten maximus. Next base: position 4,391,691 of record NC_047018.1, on the reverse strand, counting down.
ATTTTAAATTACACACACTGACTTCCACACAACATATCACTTCATGCTTCTTACATACCAGAAGGAGTATTCATATTAGCTAGCACAAACCTATCGTGTGGCCCTTATATGTCTTGTTCACAAAAACAGTACAGAGGTTCAACACCTACTTTTTGTTTACAGGTTGAACTTCCTTCCATGATGGATGAAGGTTCTCACAGTCATAAAACTCCACACCTTTTTTCTTGGCAAATCCGAGACGACAATACATAGAAACAGCATTCTGAAAGATTGACACATACTTCAAATTACAGTCAATAATTGTAAAACACAAGACCAGTACTCCAAAACGTGTGTGTTAAACCATAACTCCTTGTAATACTGTTATCTAGCACAATTTACCAATTTCCTTCCTACAACTAGTTGAGCTCATCAATACCTTGCCTAGTAATAAATATTGATCTTACCTTGACTAGTTGCAGGTCTATTTGAAGGACATTGGCAAGCTGAAAACACAATAGACACAATAATTCAACTACTTCATAATACAATACATGGTAAATATACTGAACTTTGTAACACTATAAAATAATACTACTTCATTGTGTAAGTTTATTACCCAGTGTATTCTATAACAAATACATCTTCTACAGTGTTTAAATCATTACCACCAGACTGATGCCATTTCAATCACATATGTTTGAAAGAAGTCCTTAAGGAAGGGAAATAACTCCGTGATTTATCACTACTATGTAAATTGAATTTGGTCAAAACCAACATTCAATTCAGATAATGGTTATATGAAACCTGTCTCAGATGATGATGGCTTTATGGACAAGTAAACCTAAAAGATGGAATCTTCTATTATATTAATTAAGACAATACCTACTTCCTACTTGATGGTTAACTGCTACTTACTGTCACTGTAACAACTGTCACACGGAGAACAATCTACAGTTTACTTACTGTCACTGTAACAACTGTCACACGGAGAACAATCTACAGTTTACTTACTGTCACTGTATACGTAACAACTGCCACACGGAGAACAATCTACAGTTTACTTACTGTCACTGTAACTACTGACACACGGAGAACAATCTACAGTTTACTTACTGTCACTGTATACGTAACAACTGTCACACGGAGAACAATCTACAGTTTACTTACTGTCACTGTATACGTAACAACTGTCACACGGAGAACAATCTACAGTTTACTTACTGTCACTGTATACGTAACAACTGCCACACGGAGAACAATCTACAGTTTACTTACTGTCACTGTAACAACTGTCACACGGAGAACAATCTACAGTTTACTTACTGTCACTGTAACAACTGTCACACGGAGAACAATCTACAGTTTACTTACTGTCACTGTAACAACTGTCACACGGAGAACAATCTACAGTTTACTTACTGTCACTGTAACAACTGTCACACAGAGAACAATCTACAGTTTACTTACTGTCACTGTAACAACTGCCACACGGAGAACAATCTACAGTTTACTTACTGTCACTGTAACAACTGCCACACGGAGAACAATCTACAGTTTACTTACTGTATACGTAACAACTGCCACACGGAGAACAATCTACAGTTTACTTACTGTCACTGTAACAACTGCAACACGGAGAACAATCTACAGTTTACTTACTGTCACTGTAACAACTGTCACACGGAGAACAATCTACAGTTTACTTACTGTCACTGTAACAACTGTCACACGGAGAACAATCTACAGTTTACTTACTGTCACTGTAACTACTGACACACGGAGAACAATCTACAGTTTACTTACTGTCACTGTAACAACTGTCACACAGAGAACAATCTACAGTTTACTAACTGTCACTGTATACGTAACAACTGCCACACGGAGAACAATCTACAGTTTACTTACTGTCACTGTAACAACTGTCACACGGAGAACAATCTACAGTTTACTTACTGTCACTGTAACAACTGCCACACGGAGAACAATCTACAGTTTACTTACTGTCACTGTAACTACTGTCACACGGAGAACAATCTACAGTTTACTTACTGTCACTGTAACAACTGCCACACGGAGAACAATCTACAGTTTACTTACTGTCACTGTAACAACTGTCACACGGAGAACAATCTACAGTTTACTTACTGTCACTGTAACTACTGTCACACGGAGAACAATCTACAGTTTACTTACTGTCACTGTAACAACTGTCACACGGAGAACAATCTACAGTTTACTTACTGTCACTGTAACTACTGTCACACGGAGAACAATCTACAGTTTACTTACTGTCACTGTAACAACTGACACACGGAGAACAATCTACAGTTTACTTACTGTCACTGTATAGGTAACAACTGTCACACGGAGAACAATCTACAGTTTACTTACTGTCACTGTATAGGTAACAACTGACACACGGAGAACAATCTACAGTTTACTTACTGTCACTGTAACAACTGTCACACGGAGAACAATCTACAGTTTACTTACTGTCACTGTAACAACTGCCACACGGAGAACAATCTACAGTTTACTTACTGTCACTGTAACAACTGTCACACGGAGAACAATCTACAGTTTACTTACTGTCACTGTAACAACTGTCACACGGAGAACAATCTACAGTTTACTTACTGTCACTGTAACAACTGTCACACGGAGAACAATCTACAGTTTACTTACTGTCACTGTAACAACTGCCACACGGAGAACAATCTACAGTTTACTTACTGTCACTGTAACAACTGTCACACGGAGAACAATCTACAGTTTACTTACTGTCACTGTAACTACTGACACACGGAGAACAATCTACAGTTTACTTACTGTCACTGTAACAACTGTCACACGGAGAACAATCTACAGTTTACTTACTGTCACTGTAACAACTGTCACACGGAGAACAATCTACAGTTTACTTACTGTCACTGTATACGTAACTACTGACACACGGAGAACAATCTACAGTTTACTTACTGTCACTGTAACAACTGCCACACGGAGAACAATCTACAGTTTACTTACTGTCACTGTAACAACTGTCACACGGAGAACAATCTACAGTTTACTTACTGTCACTGTAACTACTGACACACGGAGAACAATCTACAGTTTACTTACTGTCACTGTAACAACTGCCACACAGAGAACAATCTACAGTTTACTTACTGTCACTGTAACAACTGTCACACGGAGAACAATCTACAGTTTACTTACTGTCACTGTAACAACTGTCACACGGAGAACAATCTACAGTTTACTTACTGTCACTGTAACAACTGTCACACGGAGAACAATCTACAGTTTACTAACTGTCACTGTATACGTAACAACTGCCACACGGAGAACAATCTACAGTTTACTTACTGTCACTGTAACAACTGTCACACGGAGAACAATCTACAGTTTACTTACTGTCACTGTATACGTAACTACTGACACACGGAGAACAATCTACAGTTTACTTACTGTCACTGTAACAACTGTCACACGGAGAACAATCTACAGTTTACTTACTGTCACTGTAACAACTGTCACACGGAGAACAATCTACAGTTTACTTACTGTCACTGTAACAACTGTCACACGGAGAACAATCTACAGTTTACTTACTGTCACTGTAACAACTGTCACACGGAGAACAATCTACAGTTTACTTACTGTCACTGTATACGTAACTACTGACACACGGAGAACAATCTACAGTTTACTTACTGTCACTGTAACAACTGCCACACGGAGAACAATCTACAGTTTACTTACTGTCACTGTAACAACTGTCACACGGAGAACAATCTACAGTTTACTTACTGTCACTGTAACTACTGACACACGGAGAACAATCTACAGTTTACTTACTGTCACTGTAACAACTGTCACACGGAGAACAATCTACAGTTTACTTACTGTCACTGTAACAACTGTCACACGGAGAACAATCTACAGTTTACTTACTGTCACTGTATACGTAACAACTGCCACACGGAGAACAATCTACAGTTTACTTACTGTCACTGTATACGTAACAACTGTCACACGGAGAACAATCTACAGTTTACTTACTGTCACTGTAACAACTGTCACACGGAGAACAATCTACAGTTTACTTACTGTCACTGTATACGTAACAACTGTCACACGGAGAACAATCTACAGTTTACTTACTGTCACTGTAACAACTGTCACACGGAGAACAATCTACAGTTTACTTACTGTCACTGTAACAACTGTCACACGGAGAACAATCTACAGTTTACTTACTGTCACTGTAACAACTGTCACACGGAGAACAATCTACAGTTTACTAACTGTCACTGTATACGTAACAACTGCCACACGGAGAACAATCTACAGTTTACTTACTGTCACTGTATAGGTAACAACTGTCACACGGAGAACAATCTACAGTTTACTTACTGTCACTGTAACAACTGTCACACGGAGAACAATCTACAGTTTACTAACTGTCACTGTATACGTAACAACTGCCACACGGAGAACAATCTACAGTTTACTTACTGTATACGTAACAACTGCCACACGGAGAACAATCTACAGTTTACTTACTGTCACTGTAACAACTGTCACACGGAGAACAATCTACAGTTTACTTACTGTCACTGTAACAACTGTCACACGGAGAACAATCTACAGTTTACTTACTGTCACTGTATACGTAACAACTGCCACACGGAGAACAATCTACAGTTTACTTACTGTCACTGTAACTACTGACACACGGAGAACAATCTACAGTTTACTTACTGTCACTGTATACGTAACAACTGTCACACGGAGAACAATCTACAGTTTACTTACTGTCACTGTATACGTAACAACTGCCACACGGAGAACAATCTACAGTTTACTTACTGTCACTGTAACAACTGTCACACGGAGAACAATCTACAGTTTACTTACTGTCACTGTAACAACTGCCACACGGAGAACAATCTACAGTTTACTTACTGTCACTGTAACAACTGTCACACGGAGAACAATCTACAGTTTACTTACTGTCACTGTAACAACTGTCACACGGAGAACAATCTACAGTTTACTTACTGTCACTGTAACAACTGTCACACGGAGAACAATCTACAGTTTACTTACTGTCACTGTAACAACTGTCACACGGAGAACAATCTACAGTTTACTTACTGTCACTGTAACAACTGCCACACGGAGAACAATCTACAGTTTACTTACTGTCACTGTAACAACTGTCACACGGAGAACAATCTACAGTTTACTTACTGTCACTGTAACAACTGTCACACGGAGAACAATCTACAGTTTACTTACTGTCACTGTAACAACTGCCACACGGAGAACAATCTACAGTTTACTTACTGTCACTGTAACAACTGTCACACGGAGAACAATCTACAGTTTACTAACTGTCACTGTATACGTAACAACTGTCACACGGAGAACAATCTACAGTTCACTTACTGTCACTGTAACAACTGTCACACGGAGAACAATCTACAGTTTACTTACTGTCACTGTAACAACTGTCACACGGAGAACAATCTACAGTTTACTTACTGTCACTGTAACAACTGTCACACGGAGAACAATCTACAGTTTACTTACTGTCACTGTATACGTAACAACTGCCACACAGAGAACAATCTACAGTTTACTTACTGTCACTCTAACAACTGCCACACGGAGAACAATCTACAGTTTACTTACTGTCACTGTAACAACTGTCACACGGAGAACAATCTACAGTTTACTTACTGTCACTGTAACAACTGTCACACAGAGAACAATCTACAGTTTACTTACTGTCACTGTATACGTAACAACTGCCACACGGAGAACAATCTACAGTTTACTTACTGTATACGTAACAACTGCCACACGGAGAACAATCTACAGTTTACTTACTGTCACTGTAACAACTGTCACACGGAGAACAATCTACAGTTTACTTACTGTCACTGTAACTACTGTCACACGGAGAACAATCTACAGTTTACTTACTGTATACGTAACAACTGTCACACGGAGAACAATCTACAGTTCACTTACTGTCATTGTAACAACTGACACACGGAGAACAATCTACAGTTTACTTACTGTCACTGTAACAACTGTCACACGGAGAACAATCTACAGTTTACTTACTGTATACGTAACAACTGCCACACGGAGAACAATCTACAGTTTACTTACTGTCACTGTAACAACTGACACACGGAGAACAATCTACAGTTTACTTACTGTCACTGAAACAACTGTCACACGGAGAACAATCTACAGTTTACTTACTGTATACGTAACAACTGCCACACGGAGATCAATCTACAGTTTACTTACTGTCACTGTAACAACTGCCACACGGAGAACAATCTACAGTTTACTTACTGTCACTGTAACAACTGTCACACGGAGAACAATCTACAGTTTACTAACTGTCACTGTATACGTAACAACTGCCACACGGAGAACAATCTACAGTTTACTTACTGTCACTGTAATAACTGCCACACGGAGAACAATCTACAGTTTACTTACTGTCACTGTAACAACTGTCACACGGAGAACAATCTACAGTTTACTTACTGTCACTGTAACAACTGTCACACGGAGAACAATCTACAGTTTACTAACTGTCACTGTATACGTAACAACTGTCACACGGAGAACAATCTACAGTTTACTTACTGTCACTGTAACAACTGCCACACGGAGAACAATCTACAGTTTACTTACTGTCACTGTAACAACTGCCACACGGAGAACAATCTACAGTTTACTTACTGTCACTGTAACAACTGTCACACGGAGAACAATCTACAGTTTACTTACTGTCACTGTAACAACTGCCACACGGAGAACAATCTACAGTTTACTTACTGTCACTGTATACGTAACAACTGTCACACGGAGAACAATCTACAGTTTACTTACTGTCACTGTATACGTAACAACTGCCACACGGAGAACAATCTACAGTTTACTTACTGTCACTCTAACAACTGCCACACGGAGAACAATCTACAGTTTACTTACTGTCACTGTAACAACTGCCACACGGAGAACAATCTACAGTTTACTTACTGTCACTGTAACAACTGTCACACGGAGAACAATCTACAGTTTACTTACTGTCACTGTAACAACTGTCACACGGAGAACAATCTACAGTTTACTTACTGTCACTGTAACAACTGTCACACGGAGAACAATCTACAGTTTACTTACTGTCACTGTAACAACTGCCACACGGAGAACAATCTACAGTTTACTTACTGTCACTGTAACAACTGCCACACGGAGAACAATCTACAGTTTACTTACTGTCACTGTAACAACTGTCACACGGAGAACAATCTACAGTTTACTTACTGTCACTGTAACAACTGTCACACGGAGAACAATCTACAGTTTACTTACTGTCACTGTAACAACTGTCACACGGAGAACAATCTACAGTTTACTTACTGTCACTCTAACAACTGCCACACGGAGAACAATCTACAGTTTACTTACTGTCACTGTAACAACTGCCACACGGAGAACAATCTACAGTTTACTTACTGTCACTGTAACAACTGTCACACGGAGAACAATCTACAGTTTACTTACTGTCACTGTAACTACTGACACACGGAGAACAATCTACAGTTTACTTACTGTCACTGTAACTACTGTCACACGGAGAACAATCTACAGTTTACTTACTGTCACTGTAACAACTGTCACACGGAGAACAATCTACAGTTTACTTACTGTCACTGTATACGTAACAACTGCCACACGGAGAACAATCTACAGTTTACTTACTGTCACTGTAACAACTGCCACACGGAGAACAATCTACAGTTTACTTACTGTCACTGTAACAACTGTCACACGGAGAACAATCTACAGTTTACTTACTGTCACTGTAACAACTGCCACACGGAGAACAATCTACAGTTTACTTACTGTCACTGTAACAACTGTCACACGGAGAACAATCTACAGTTTACTTACTGTCACTGTAACTACTGTCACACGGAGAACAATCTACAGTTTACTTACTGTCACTGTAACAACTGTCACACGGAGAACAATCTACAGTTTACTTACTGTCACTGTATACGTAACAACTGTCACACGGAGAACAATCTACAGTTTACTTACTGTCACTGTAACAACTGTCACACGGAGAACAATCTACAGTTTACTTACTGTCACTGTAACTACTGACACACGGAGAACAATCTACAGTTTACTTACTGTCACTGTAACTACTGTCACACGGAGAACAATCTACAGTTTACTTACTGTCACTGTAACAACTGTCACACGGAGAACAATCTACAGTTTACTTACTGTCACTGTATACGTAACAACTGCCACACGGAGAACAATCTACAGTTTACTTACTGTCACTGTAACAACTGCCACACGGAGAACAATCTACAGTTTACTTACTGTCACTGTAACAACTGTCACACGGAGAACAATCTACAGTTTACTTACTGTCACTGTAACAACTGCCACACGGAGAACAATCTACAGTTTACTTACTGTCACTGTAACAACTGTCACACGGAGAACAATCTACAGTTTACTTACTGTCACTGTAACTACTGTCACACGGAGAACAATCTACAGTTTACTTACTGTCACTGTAACAACTGTCACACGGAGAACAATCTACAGTTTACTTACTGTCACTGTATACGTAACAACTGTCACACGGAGAACAATCTACAGTTTACTTACTGTCACTGTAACAACTGTCACACGGAGAACAATCTACAGTTTACTTACTGTCACTGTATACGTAACAACTGCCACACAGAGAACAATCTACAGTTTACTTACTGTATACGTAACAACTGCCACACGGAGAACAATCTACAGTTTACTTACTGTCACTGTAACAACTGTCACACGGAGAACAATCTACAGTTTACTTACTGTCACTGTAACAACTGTCACACGGAGAACAATCTACAGTTTACTTACTGTCACTGTAACAACTGTCACACGGAGAACAATCTACAGTTTACTTACTGTCACTGTATACGTAACAACTGTCACACGGAGAACAATCTACAGTTTACTTACTGTCACTGTAACAACTGCCACACGGAGAACAATCTACAGTTTACTTACTGTCACTGTAACAACTGTCACACGGAGAACAATCTACAGCTACTTACTGTCACTGTAACAACTGTCACACAGAGAACAATCTACAGCTACTTACTGTCACTGTAACAACTGCCACACGGAGAACAATCTACAGTTTACTTACTGTATACGTAACAACTGCCACACGGAGAACAATCCACAGTTTACTTACTGTCACTGTAACAACTGCCACACGGAGAACAATCTACAGTTTACTTACTGTATACGTAACAACTGCCACACGGAGAACAATCTACAGTTTACTTACTGTCACTGTAACAACTGTCACACGGAGAACAATCTACAGTTTACTTACTGTCACTGTAACAACTGTCACACGGAGAACAATCTACAGTTTACTTACTGTCACTGTAACAACTGTCACACGGAGAACAATCTACAGTTTACTTACTGTCACTGTAACAACTGTCACACGGAGAACAATCTACAGTTTACTTACTGTCACTGTAACAACTGTCACACAGAGAACAATCTACAGTTTACTTGCTGTCACTGTAACAACTGTCACACAGAGAACAATCTACAGTTTACTTACTGTCACTGTATACGTAACAACTGTCACACGGAGAACAATCTACAGTTTACTTACTGTCACTGTAACAACTGTCACACGGAGAACAATCTACAGTTTACTTACTGTATACGTAACAACTGCCACACGGAGAACAATCTACAGTTTACTTACTGTCACTGTAACTACTGTCACACGGAGAACAATCTACAGTTTACTTACTGTCACTGTAACAACTGTCACACAGAGAACAATCTACAGTTTACTTACTGTCACTCTAACAACTGTCACACGGAGAACAATCTACAGTTTACTTACTGTCACTGTAACAACTGCCACACGGAGAACAATCTACAGTTTACTTACTGCCACTGTATACGTAACAACTGCCACACGGAGAACAATCTACAGTTTACTTACTGTCACTGTAACTACTACCACATGGAGAACAATCTACAGTTTACTTACTGTCACTGTAACTACTACCACATGGAGAACAATCTACAGTTTACTTACTGTCACTGTAACTACTGCCACACGGAGAACAATCTACAGTTTACTTACTGTCACTGTAACTACTACCACACGGAGAACAATCTACAGTTTACTTACTGTCACTGTAACAACTGCCACACGGAGAACAATCTACAGTTTACTTACTGTCACTGTAACAACTGCCACACGGAGAACAATCTACAGTTTACTTACTGTCACTGTAACAACTGCCACACGGAGAACAATCTACAGTTTACTTACTGTCACTGTAACTACTGACACACGGAGAACAATCTACAGTTTACTTACTGTCACTGTAACAACTGCCACACGGAGAACAATCTACAGTTTACTTACTGTCACTGTAACTACTGACACACGGAGAACAATCTACAGTTTACTTACTGTCACTGTAACAACTGTCACACAGAGAACAATCTACAGTTTACTTACTGTCACTCTAACAACTGCCACACGGAGAACAATCTACAGTTTACTTACTGTCACTGTAACAACTGCCACACGGAGAACAATCTACAGTTTACTTACTGTCACTGTATACGTAACAACTGTCACACGGAGAACAATCTACAGTTTACTTACTGTCACTGTAACAACTGTCACACGGAGAACAATCTACAGTTTACTTACTGTCACTGTAACAACTGTCACACGGAGAACAATCTACAGTTTACTTACTGTCACTGTAACAACTGTCACACGGAGAACAATCTACAGTTTACTTACTGTCACTGTAACAACTGTCACACGGAGAACAATCTACAGTTTACTTACTGTCACTCTAACAACTGCCACACGGAGAACAATCTACAGTTTACTTACTGTATACGTAACAACTGCCACACGGAGAACAATCTACAGTTTACTTACTGTCACTGTAACAACTGCCACACGGAGAACAATCTACAGTTTACTTACTGTCACTGTAACAACTGTCACACGGAGAACAATCTACAGTTTACTTACTGTCACTCTAACAACTGCCACACGGAGAACAATCTACAGTTTACTTACTGTATACGTAACAACTGCCACACGGAGAACAATCTACAGTTTACTTACTGTCACAGTAACAACTGCCACACGGAGAACAATCTACAGTTTACTTACTGTCACTGTAACTACTACCACATGGAGAACAATCTACAGTTTACTTACTGTATACGTAACAACTGTCACACGGAGAACAATCTACAGTTTACTTACTGTCACTGTAACAACTGACACACGGAGAACAATCCACAGTTTACTTACTGTCACTGTAACAACTGTCACACAGAGAACAATCTACAGTTTACTTACTGTCACTCTAACAACTGCCACACGGAGAACAATCTACAGTTTACTTACTGTCACTGTAACAACTGCCACACGGAGAACAATCTACAGTTTACTTACTGTCACTGTAACAACTGTCACACGGAGAACAATCTACAGTTTACTTACTGTCACTGTAACAACTGACACACGGAGAACAATCTACAGTTTACTTACTGTCACTGTAACAACTGTCACACGGAGAACAATCTACAGTTTACTTACTGTCACTGTATACGTAACAACTGCCACACGGAGAACAATCTACAGTTTACTTACTGTCACTGTAACAACTGCTACACGGAGAACAATCTACAGTTTACTTACTGTCACTGTAACAACTGTCACACGGAGAACAATCTACAGTTTACTTACTGTCACTGTAACAACTGTCACACGGAGAACAATCTACAGTTTACTTACTGTCACTGTATACGTAACAACTGTCACACGGAGAACAATCTACAGTTTTACTTTACAATCTACAGTTTACTTACTGTCACTGTAACAACTGTCACACGGAGAACAATCTACAGTTTACTTACTGTCACTGTATACGTAACAACTGACACACGGAGAACAATCTACAGTTTACTTACTGTCACTGTAACAACTGTCACACGGAGAACAATCTACAGTTTACTTACTGTCAATGTAACAACTGCCACACGGAGAACAATCTACAGTTTACTTACTGTCACTGTAACTACTGCCACACGGAGAACAATCTACAGTTTACTTACTGTCACTGTAACAACTGTCACACGGAGAACAATCTACAGTTTACTTACTGTCACTGTAACTACTGTCACACGGAGAACAATCTACAGTTTACTTACTGTCACTGTAACAACTGCCACACGGAGAACAATCTACAGTTTACTTACTGTCACTGTAACAACTGTCACACGGAGAACAATCTACAGTTTACTTACCTCTGCTACAGTTGTGTGCTCATCAATGGACACAAATATCTTATATAACAGAGTTTCAAAGTAATCTCCCAACACTCGGTTCATCACAAAGCCTTCAAGTGGAGGGACTGAAATATAAACATATCAACATCAATATCAAACATGCTGGCTACAGTTCAAAAACAAGTGAAATTGGTTTAACAATAAATACTACATCTAATGAATGGCATAACGGATTGCTGCTTATTTTAGTTAAGTTCTGTCATTTCTGATACCACAATCCATGTCAAATTAAACAGGATCCCAGAGATTCATGTTCACAACAAAAACAAGATTTTCTACAAACAGACAATGTGATGTCGGATCAAGGACAAAGTGTAATTTGAAAATACTAGTAAAATACCAATAAAATTATACATGTAGTAAAAATACTAATACTTTAGATTCAAGTACATATATACTGTTCAATTGAATTGAAACCTGCTGAACACAAATAATTAATATTTTACTTCCTTTTACATTCAAAATTTGGTATGATGAATGGTACTTAATGAAATACCCGGGAAAATGAAAGCACTTGTTGATACTGGCTGGAATCACACCTACCAATAATACAGTCAGTGTCAGCTATAGGAACATCCAGGTAGATTAGCCCTTTTTTGTATAATCCTAAAACAGAAATATAACACAGGATGCTTTTCATCACATCAGAAACTATTGTGTAAACACGGTCATATACATAAAACTACATGCATCGTCTTACAAAACACTGCTTACATTGCATATTTTCATCAAATGCTATTAGTATGTTTCATAATGATGTGAACTTTAACTTTTATATTAAAAAGACTTCAGCTTATTTATACATGCACTGTGTTCATCACTCTCTAGACTCTAATATGTCAAACAGACTCTCAGGACCAACCTTACCATGAACAAGTTTGTAGTCATTTTCTCCAGCTACAACCACACCAGAGACTAGTCTATAATACTCTCAGGACTAACTTACCATGAACAAGTTTGTAGTCATTTTCTCCAGCTACAACAATACCAGAGTCTATTATACTGTCAGGACTAACTTACCATGAACAAGTTTGTTGTCATTTTCTCCAGCTACAACCACACCAGAGACTAGTCTATAATACTGTCAGGACTAACTTACCATGAACAAGTTTGTTGTCATTTTCTCCAGCTACAACAATACCAGAGTCTATTATACTGTCTATCAATTGCCTTTCTATGGTTGAACACATCTGAAAACATCAACAAAATATTAATAGGTAGCAAGTTCATTAATAATACAAGTGCAATCAATGATTGTGATAGGTCACTGGCGGCAGCAATCACACTACGCATTCATTTTTTATGTATGTATAAGCATGTCATTTTGAAATTGTACGTCACATAATATCGCTCCTAGACCTCAAATGGATGTATGAACCAAATAAGAAGGGTGTGGACTTACAAGCTTTCTAAAACTTACCCCCAAAATCTTGAAAGTGGATTTTGGTGCTAAAAAAGTTAGGTGTACAAAATGGTAAAAAGAGAAAAAATCGCAAATTTTCTGCATGATTTTGTCATAACATCCATCCTAGACCTCTAATGAATGTATAAACCCAATTAGAAGGGTGTGAGGTGTATACTTTTGGACTTGGGAACTTTCCAAAAACTGATCCCAAAAACTTTAAAGTGGGGTGGGATGCCAACGCTGACGCCGGGCGCACAGCATTAGCTCACGGTTAACGTTACTCGTAACCGGTGAACTAATAAATAAACAATAATAACACAATTTTATCATTTAGTATTACAACCTCACACAAAAGATACTTATAAAAGAAATTCATATTGTTCAAATGTTAGATATATGTCAATATGTACATGTAGTGTATCATTAACAAGAAATCCCTGAGGGATCTTGGGGCCAATTTTATTATCATTGAATGATCTTTATTGGTTCAATGTCAGACTGATCTATCTATTTTCCCCTGCTTTCTTCTTTTCCTCTTAATAATTTGATAACAAGAAAAAGTGGAACCTACACATGACGTTTTAAAAATATTTATAACAAACTTCAATTATCTAAATCCAGGATGGCCGCCTTTTGGCCATTTTGTTTTTCTGAGCAAAATCAAAATCAAATTGGCACAACTAGGGACCAAGGGGAAACAATACATTAAGTTTGACGACTAGGAGGTTTATTGGCCTGTATCATGAAGTTTGACAACTAAGAGGTTTATTGGCCTGTATCATGAAGTTTGACGACTAGGAGGTTTATTGGCCTGTATCATGAAGTTTGACGACTAGGAGGTTTATTGGCCTGTATCATGAAGTTTGACGACTAAGACGTTTATTGGCCTGTATCATGAAGTTTGACGACTAAGACGTTTATTGGCCTGTATCATTGGCCTGTATCATGAAGTTTGACGACTAGGAGGTTTATTGGCCTGTATCCTGAAGTTTGACGACTAGGAGGTTTATTGGCCTGTATCATGAAGTTTGACGACTAAGACGTTTATTGGCCTGTATCATTGGCCTGTATCATGAAGTTTGATGACTAGGAGGTTTATTGGCCTGTATCATGAAGTTTGACAACTAAGAGGTTTATTGGCCTGTATCATGAAGTTTGACGACTAGGAGGTTTATTGGCCTGTATCCTGAAGTTTGACGACTAGGAGGTTTATTGGCCTGTATCATGAAGTTTGACGACTAAGACGTTTATTGGCCTGTATCATTGGCCTGTATCATGAAGTTTGACGACTAGGAGGTTTATTGGCCTGTATCCTGAAGTTTGACGACTAGGAGGTTTATTGGCCTGTATCATTGGCCTGTATCATTGGCCTGTATCATGAAGTTTGATGACTAGGAGGTTTATTGGCCTGTATCCTGAAGTTTCACGACCAAGAGGTTTATTGGCCTGTATCATGAAGTTTGACGACCAAGAGGTTTATTGGCCTGTATCATGAAGTTTGACGACCAAGAGGTTTATTGGCCTGTATCCTGAAGTTTGATGACCAAGAGGTTTATTGGCCTGTATCATAAAGTTTGACAACTAAGAGGTTTATTGGCCTGTATCATGAAGTTTGACGACTAAGAGGTTTATTGGCCTGTATCATGCACTATATAAAATGAGATTGCAGGTATTTTTTCTTTCAAATACAGATCTAATAACTAGACTGCAGCACAAATTCGCATGTCACCCTTGCAATACTAGGCTGAAGTAATTTTCCCCTATCCCTTTGTTTTCAGACATACCTACCCTGACATATCATCCCCTCCCCCCCCCCCCCCCCCCCCCCTTGATATACCTACCCTGACGTCATCCTCTGTGACATAGCCTACACTGACACGCCACCAATGTTCCATCAAAGCTGTATCAACTGGCTGTGCTGGCAATAGTTCTTTTGGATTTTTCCTCCGGAAAAACTTCTATAAAATCAATATTTATATATTTCAAACATTTTTAACATTAATTAGCTTTTCAAAATTGTTAAAACTAATTATTGACAAGTGTTTACCTCATCACTTATTCAAATTATATACACAATGTAATTAGCATATTTAAAGATACATAGAGTACTGTTGTTGTTTATAATTATACATGAAAAGTATCAGAACACATTTCATAGTTAATAAGTACTATTTGTGTTTGTGAATGGAAGGATGAAATTATAGGATAGGAAGAGAAATAATGGTGAAACCCACCTTAGAAGACCTACACTGGTTCATAAGATCAATGTACTGATTACGACCGATTCCAAGCAGACGAAGACCTGAATCATAGATTAATATCATCACATTGCTAATACAGATACATATATAGTGAATCAAACTTAAAAAAATATAATAACTTGGCTTATACATGTATACTTCTCCATCAGGAAAATAGCACCATCCTCATGACAGGACTATTGTAGAGCTTTAGAATAATAGCACCATCCTCATGACAGGACTATTGTAGACCTTTAGAATAATAGCACCATCCTCATGACAGGACTATTGTAGAGCTTTAGAATTATATTTGTCTATTTAACCATTTTTAATGAAGTAAAAAAGCACCATTCACACGAGAGTAGAAAAGGATTTTATAACATACAACTGTATAAGTAATTTATAAAATGCGTAATCAAACATTAGAACAGATAAACTTACAATCAGCAGCAGTAAAATTTGGAAGCGAGTCATAGCTCTTCTCCTGTGTCATGATGGTGGACATCATGTTGACGTAGTAGGTGAATGGTGTAACGCGCAGTCCCTTGACCACTACATCTGACAGGTGGTATGGGTAGAGCATCAAGTGCTCCTGACTATAGCGCATCATCTCCTCATAGTAACGCTTCTCATCCTTACGTACTGTCTTCACTGTGTAAACAAGTCATATGTCTAGCTCAATAAAATTGTATTTGTCTTATTTCAAACTTATAACAATAATGATTTTGGAAAAATATCATCTGTCCCTGCCTCGATCCATATTCAATAAAGATTCTTTTTTATATCATTGTTTAATGTTTATGGATGTGGTGTTTATATATATATATACAATGTATTGATTATAGTTAATTCAAGCATAAACTCAAATCCTTAATATTGGGTGTTTAAAATAAAGTTTATTCCATAACTATGCATGTCTCAAAACTAATACCCCATGTGATAAACTTTGCAACAGTGTAGTATATTACTGTTTTTGATTTACACCTCAGTGTGTAACTACTTTCAATGCCTCTGATTGGTCGTCTCTGGCCTCCAACATTTCTGATTGGTCAACCTCTGGCCTTTGGCCAAGGACTACTTTAATTATTTTACAAGCATGTGATTAATCCAATATTCAGCTGTGACATTTGGCCTTGAGGTGTACATGTCATCTTTTAATTTGTACAGTGATAACTAACAAGTATTCTATTGGTAGGACACACAAATGTAATAATTGCCATACCAATATTTCATTCTTCTTAAATTACCTTATTTAGGAATATATTATAACGGACATTAGTTGTTCATCTTAAAAAGATAATAAACTTTCTTCAGTGTGAACTTTATCTTAGTGATGCAGCTCACAGAATTTAGTTGCTAGGTTGAGAGAATTTAAACTCAGTACATTTGAAGGATAAAAGTTATGGCATAAACATATTCCCCAGCAAGTTATGGTTGCTTATTATTTTTATTTAGCTATTGTTAGAAAATTAGCTAACTCCAGTAAGATAAACATGATAAACAACTTTTGTTTTTTGGGGAACCTATATCTCAACCTCTGAACCATTTTATTACTGCAGCTGTGAATGAGGCTAACAGAAAAGATACGGGTCTTAGATTAAAATTAAAATTCAATCATAAGTTTTATATATATATATATATATATATATTTACCATTTTTGACATTTCTATTCTCAGCCAACATATTTTGATATACTATATTTCAGTACCTCGTCTGATGTCTCCAATCTTTAATAAATACATACCTAAATTTCCTTTATATCGCAGCTGATTCTTTACACTAAATTGACCAACAGCCTTTTCATATTCTTTTTGGGAATTACCCAAAACCTACAACAGAAGCATTATATACACATGTAGTTAAAATATTAATGCCAGGGAAATCCAACACATTAATAGAATAATGTCTTCTTCCTTTCAAAATACATCAAAGTGAAAACTGCTTCAATGATCAAAGCAGTTTATATAGCTTAATTAATGTAATATAACAGTGTCATTATTTCATGACATTGAAGTATTTTTATTATATTTCAATTTCTTTGTAACCTTGCATATTGGCTCTGCCGTATGGTATATCTACATGTAAAGTGTACACATCTATTCTTGTTTTGGTTTGCCTTTGTTTAACGTCCTATTAACAGCCAGGGTAATTTAAGGATGTACCAGGTTTTGAAGGTGGAGGAAAGCCGGAGTACCCGGAGAAAAACCACCGACCTACGGTCAGTACCTGGCCACTGCCCCATGCAGGTTTCGAACTTGCAACCCAGAGGTGGAGGGATAGTGATAAGGCGTCGGGACACCTTAACCACTCGGCCACCGCGGAAATTCTTACAACTCTGAATGTAAAAGAGCTTTGATATATGATAAATAAAGGACGCAGGCAAAAAATCAATATGCCTCTATATGGATAGTCCATATCTCAATTATTGAACTGTCTTAGTTCTGCAAGTTATTTCACTAGAATCAAAAGTGAATAACTTTGAGGTGACTCTTCCATCGAACATATTGCTAATTATTTTGAAAATTGTAATCAAGACTCCTCTCATCCTGCGGTACTGTGGGGATCGAGTTTCGGTTTCTTGAGTCTTTTGTTTTACGAAAGGTTCTTCATCCCTGGAAAGAGCTTAGTACTAAGTAGCTCTTCATTGAATGTTTCGTCTGTGTCTAGGTATATATGATACTGGCCAACTTCAACAATTTGAAGGAAATATGCCAGAGATGAGTGAAAAGAAAGATGCATGATTTTCTATGTAATTTATATTTTTAGCTAGGATAAAAATTGGATAAAATATTTGGCTCTACCACAGGGGCATGTCTAGTCTTATATTTTAAAAAAAGACAGAAATACCTAGGCTATACATTAAGTATATAGGTATTTCTGGGTATTCTTTAATATAAGACTAGACAAGCCCCTGTGGCTCTACTGTGTTGCAACTGGTATAGTGACAGTAGATGGCCGATTTTCGATTGATATGTGTGTTTGTGT
This sequence comes from Pecten maximus, assembly GCF_902652985.1. Classification (NCBI taxonomy): domain Eukaryota; kingdom Metazoa; phylum Mollusca; class Bivalvia; order Pectinida; family Pectinidae; genus Pecten; species Pecten maximus. Next base: position 4,372,589 of record NC_047018.1, on the reverse strand, counting down.
ACATCTGAATAACGAGTGACAGAATAACTTATTTATTATGCAAATCTTTTATGGAACGTCATTGAATACCACTTCCATGAAGTCCCATGATCATATAATATGACATTAAAAATTATGATTTTTGCATCCATCAAACTGCATACCTGGCGAACGTTTGGGGGTAGCTTTAACCATGGCAAGTTTTTCCGTATGTTTGCTTCGATGTCGGGATTCATGATGAATGAATAATTGCACTTTCAAAAACCTGAACTTTCAAAAATACATCATTCATTATTTGTTGCTTATTTTCCAGAACACCCCTTCGTTGCAGTCTGCCATGTTGGATGATGAGGAAATGAGTCATACAAAACCCTATCCTATTGGCTAAGTCACTACAAATTCGACCAATCAAATTTGTGAACACAAAATTGGGTTGGAATCGATTTGTTTATAAATGGCCGCCGAATGAAAGTGAATGTTGTCGTTCTATGATTGAAAGAGATTCGAGATTGACGATACATTTTGATAAATGTGAGTATGTCTCAAATAAGAAAAGCGTAGATAGTCATATAAACAATAACTGTTCGTGAATGACACACGGAATCGAATATATGCAGCCACATTTTGAGAAAAACTTGCAATTTCTACAGTCTACTGTACATTGTAGGCCTCCTACATACAGTACTGTACAGTACTGAAGTAGTACACTACTGTACGGTTAGAATACAGGTAATACCGGGACAATGCCCCCCTAATCCCCCAAGAGGGGCATCACCTTTGGCAGCCCGAGCTGCCTCATTTCAAAACCTGGCAGCCTGGCGATCTGTTAAGGTGATCTGTTAAGGTTAAAGTTCATTAGTGTCAAGCCCTGTCTGATGCCAATAACAATAGCATAGCTTCAAGATTTTATGCAGAGTAAACAAGTCACAATTTGTTATATATAATTAGATGAATGACAAGATGGCGGAGGACACAACACAAGCAATATAATTACGACACATATTAATGAATTACATATTGATTTTGAAAACGTGTAACTGATGCATAACAATTCAGCATTTACAAATGCATGCCTATGACGTCATAATTTAACATGTACTATTCAATATAAGTAACTACTTTCTAAATATACACAAGAACACTATATATGAAAACTGGTCTTAATTTCCAAAAAAAAAAAAATTTAATTACTTACAAGGAGAATGCAGAATGATTTGCATTTTTGAGTGCAAGCATTCATATTCTTTTCATAAACACTGAAGAAAATTCTACTGAAATATAAGTGTTCATACCACAGAATTTCACTGATCATTATTTAATGCATAATATTTGCCTTTGTAAAGGTAGACAACTGAACTGGATATGGGAGAACTAACCACCAGCCCAGACCAGGTTCTTCAACATGTGTTTAAACAGTATGATGCCTCGTGTAAAGGGGAGTTAAATTCCATACAGATACAGGCGCTCCACGGAGACTTGAGAGTCGGAGGAATCAGTCTGCCACAAGTAATGTGTCCATACTAACTGTTAAAATATTGTTACTTTGTTGAAGAAAAAAAACATGTGGAGTTTAAGCAACTTTTAACATCTTCTGGTTGGAAATGAAAACTTGCATAAAATGTAATTTGAATGTTTGTATGTTACTTTATGGTGTGCTTATGAAATTGTGCATATGGCAGGATTAAAGTTAATTAAAGGGCAGATCTAGATTGAACAATCAAAGCTGGAAGTTATTTTCTATTTCACACATCTACAAAATGTCCATTGGTTTACTTTACTTTCCTGTTAGACAAAATATTGAACACAAATATACTCTATTGCTTTATAATGTGTTTGAATATATTAGTAATACCTTAATTAATCGATATTTAAGATAACATTATCAAATAAAATCAAATTATTGGGCTATTCATTAATAGTCTGTAGGAAAATATCTGATTACTAAATTACAAAATACAGGGGATAATCTATTAAACTCAGTTAGGGACTGATGACCAGACTTGATTCAGTAATTAGGGACTGATGACCAGTCTAGATTCAGTTAGGGACTGATGACCAGTCCAGATTCAGTTAGAGACTTATGACCAGACTTGATTCAGTAATTAGGGACTGATGACCAGTCTAGATTCTGTAAGGGACTGATGACCAGTCTAGATTCTGTAAGGGACTGATGACCAGTCTAGATTCAGTAATTAGGGACTGATGACCAGTCTAGATTCAGTAATTAGGGACTGATGACCAGTCTAGATTCAGTTAGGGACTGATGATCAGTCTAGATTCAGTAATTAGGGACTGATGACCAGTCTAGATTCTGTAAGGGACTGATGACCAGTCTAGATTCTGTAAGGGACTGATGACCAGTCTAGATTCTGTAAGGGACTGATGACCAGTCTAGATTCAGTAAGGAACTTATGACCAGTCTAGATTCAGTAATTAGGGACTGATGACCAGTCTAGATTCATTTAGGGACTGATAACCAGTCTGGATTCAGTAATTAGGGACTGATGACCAGTCTAGATTCAGTTAGGGACTGATGACCAGTCTAGATTCAGTAATTAGGGACTGATGACCAGTCTAGATTCAGTAATTAGGGACTAATGACCAGTCTAGATTCAGTTAGGGACTGATGATCAGTCTAGATTCAGTAATTAGGGACTGATGACCAGTCTAGATTCAGTAATTAGGGACTGATGACCAGTCTAGATTTCAGATTATAGTTTAGTGCAGTGTGTGATATATCTAATATGTCTTGAATTATGAGTTCAAACCCCTTTTCCTTTTCAGGTGGTGGAATCCATCAAGTATGCCTGTGTTGGTGATCACTGCCAGCCATCAGAGCTATTTAATCTGCTACAGGAAATGGATCGTCGATATTACCTTATACAGGACTTTCGCTGGGAATTCTCTATGATTGATCGTCAGCAAAAGGACACAATATCACAGGAAGAAGCCAGGTAGGACATTGTAGTGACATCACAGACAGAGAAGCTAAGTTGAGTCCACATTCTAGTAACAACACAATGAAGGAAGCTAGGCAGGACATTGTAGTAACATCACAGACATAGAAGCTAGGCAGGACATTGTAGTAACATCACAGACAATGACGCTATGTAGGACATTGTAGTAACATCACAGACATAGAAGCTAGGCAGGACATTGTAGTAACATCACAGACAGAGAAGTTAGGTAGGACATTATAGTAACATCACAGATAAGCTAGGTAGGACATTGTAGTAACATCACAGACAGAGAAGTTAGGTAGGACATTGTAGTAACATCACAGACAGAGAAGTTAGGTAGGACATTGTAGTAACATCACAGACAGAGAAGCTTTGTAGGACATTGTAGTAACATCACAGACAGAGAAGTAAGGTAGGACACTATGGTAACATCACAGACAGAGAAGTTAGGTAAGGACATTATAGTAACATCACAGACATAGAAGCTAGGTAGGACATTGTAGTAACATCACAGACATAGAAGTTAGGTAGGACATTGTAGTAACATCACAGACAGAGAAGCTAGGTAGGACATTGTAGTAACGTCACAGACAGAGAAGCTATGTAGGACATTGTAGTAACATCACAGACATAGAAGTTAGGTAGGACATTGTAGTAACATCACAGAGAAGCTAGGTAGGACATTGTAGTAACATCACAGACAGAGAAGCTAGGTAGGATATTGTAGTAACATCACAGACAGAGAAGTTAGGTAGGACATTGTAGTAACATCACAGATAAGCTAGGTAGGACATTGTAGCAACATCACAGACATAGAAGTTAGGTAGGACATTGTAGTAACATCACAGACAGAGAAGCTAGGTAGGACATTGTAGTTACATCACAGACAGAGAAGCTAGGTAGGACATTGTAGTAACATCACAGACAGAGAAGCTAGGTAGGACATTATGGTAACATCACAGACAGAAAAGTTAGGTAGGACATTGTAGTAACATCACATATAAGCTAGGTAGGACATTGTAGCAACATCACAGACAGAGAAGTTAGGTAGGACATTGTAGTAACATCACAGACAGAGCAGCTAGGTAGGACATTGTAGTAACATCACAGACATAGAAGTTAGGTAGGACATTGTAGTAACATCACAGACATAGAAGCTAGGTAGGTCATTGTAGTAACATCACAGACAGAGAAGCTAGGTAGGACATTGTAGTACACATCACAGACAGAGAAGTAAGGTAGGACATTGTAGTAACATCACAGACAGAGAAGCTAGGTAGGACATTGTAGTACACATCACAGACAGAGAAGTAAGGTAGGACATTGTAGTAACATCACAAACAGAGAAGCTAGGTAGGACATTGTAGTAACAACACGGACAGAGAAGTTTTTTGTTTTGGAAATTTTTTATTTTCTTCCATACATATGCATACATGTAGCAATACATAATATTGGTGTATATTTAATTGCAACAATTACACTTTTTCATACGCTTAATAAAAATTCGCTTATCAATACATGAAGTATACCTCAGATGCAGTTTCGTCCCAATACATTAAATCGTGCAATTGTATAAAATGAATGTGTTCATCATGATTTCATATTATCTCATTGACGGACAGAGAAGTTAGGTAGGACATTGTAGTAACAACATGGACAGAGAAGTTAGGTAGGACATTGTAGTAACATCACAGACAGAGAAGTTAGGTAGGACATTGTAGTAACATCACAGACAGAGAAGCTAGGTAGGACATTATGGTAACATCACAGACAGAGAAGCTAGGTAGGACATTGTAGTAACATCACAGACAGAGAAGTTAGGTAGGACATTATAGTAACATCACAGATAAACTAGGTAGGACATTGTAGTAACATCACAGACAGAGAAGTTAGGTAGGACATTATAGTAACATCACAGATAAACTAGGTAGGACATTGTAGTAACATCACCGACAGAGAAGTTAGGTAGGATATTATAGTAACATCACAGATAAACTAGGTAGGATATTGTAGTCACATCACAGAGAAGCTAGGTAGGACATTGTAGTCACATCACAGACAGAGAAGTAAGGTAGGGCATTATAGTAACATCACAGACATAGAAGCTAGGTAGGACATTGTAGTAACATCACAGACATTGAAGCTATGTAGGACATTGTAGTAACATCACAGACAGAGAAGTTAGGTAGGACATTGTAGTAACATCACATACAGAGAAGCTATGTAGGACATTGTAGTAACAACACGGACAGAGCAGCTAGGTAGGACATTGTAGTAACATCACAGACAGAGAAGCTAGGTAGGACATTGTAGTAACATCACAGACAGAGCAGCTAGGTAGGACATTGTAGTAACATCACAGACATAGAAGCTAGGTAGGGCATTATAGTAACATCACAGACAGAGAAGTTAGGTAGGACATTGTAGTAACATCACAGACAGAGAAGCTAGGTAGGACATTGTAGTAACATCACAGACAGAGAAGTTAGGTAGGACATTGTAGTAATATCACAGACAGAGAAGCTAGGTAGGACATTGTAGTAACAACAGTGACAGAGAAGCTAGGTAGGACATTGTAGTAACATCACAGACAGAGAAGTTAGGTAGGACATTGTAGTAATATCACAGACAGAGAAGCTAGGTAGGACATTGTAGTAACATCACAGACAGAGAAGCTAGGTAGGACATTGTAGTAACATCACAGACAGAGAAGTTAGGTAGGACATTGTAGTAACATCACAGACAGAGAAGCTAGGTAGGACATTGTAGTAACATCACAGACATATAAGCTAGGTAGGACATTGTAGTTACATCACAGACAGAGAAGTTAGGTAGGACATTATAGTAACATCACAGACAGAGAAGCTAGGTAGGACATTGTAGTAACATCACAGACAGAGAAGTTAGGTAGGACATTGTAGTAACATCACAGACAGAGAAGCTAGGTAGGACATTGTAGTAACATCACAGACATATAAGCTAGGTAGGACATTGTAGTTACATCACAGACAGAGAAGTTAGGTAGGACATTATAGTAACATCACAGGCAGAGAAGCTAGGTAGGACATTGTAGTAACAACAGTGACAGAGAAGCTAGGTAGGACATTGTAGTAACATCACAGACAGAGAAGTTAGGTAGGACATTGTAGTAATATCACAGACAGAGAAGCTAGGTAGGACATTGTAGTAACATCACAGAGAAGCTAGGTAGGACATTGTAGTAACATCACAGACAGAGAAGTTAGGTAGGACATTGTAGTAACATCACAGACAGAGAAGCTAGGTAGGACATTGTAGTAACATCACAGACATATAAGCTAGGTAGGACATTGTAGTTACATCACAGACAGAGAAGTTAGGTAGGACATTGTAGTAACATCACAGATAAGCTAGGTAGGACATTGTAGTAATATCACAGAGAAGCTAGGTAGGACATTGTAGTAACATCACAGACATTGAAGTTAGGTAGGACATTGTAGTAACATCATAGACGGATAAGCTAGGTAGGGCATTGTAGTAACATCACAGACAGAGAAGCTTTGTAGGACATTGTAGTAACATCACAGACACTGATGTTACATGTACATTGATTGAAGGTAGAACATTTTAAAAGAAAGCAATAAAATCTCAGAGAAAATTTTCTGTTTAATATATACCTGTAAAGAATATTGTGTTACTGATATCATTGAACTATAGACGTTGATGTAACTCTGACAACATAGCCAATTGTTTAATGTGACGTCGTCTTGTCTGAAGGACAGTTCAAATAAACATGTCAACCGTATAGCCTATTATCTCATCCTCTATCATCATGTTCTACCTAGTAACAATTTGGTTCCGTCCTGTAACATAATTTATGTGATATTAATTTCAGGTGGATGGTACAAACAGTCCATGGCAAGTTTTTCTCCAGGAAGAAGTGGGAATTGTTCATTAAGTCACGAGCGGTACCAGGAAGTGGTGTGTCGTTTGCTGAGATTGAGGTTCTTCTGTGCAATATACCCAGTCGTAATGAAAGTAGGGACGAGGAACTGGAGCTCGAAAGGGAGAGAGAAGGTCAATATCTCAGAACAGATGTTCACATATAAAACCTTGTAATTCCTGGTTCAAGTGGTGTCCAGTTCTATCAATGTCCTATTTATGCAATGGCAGATTCAGAAAAGAAACATAAACATTATATTGAATGGGTAAAGCTTTCATTTACTGCCACATTTTTTTCAGTGTTTTGATTTCTGGTATTTATATATTGAAGCTTTTTCATATCAAATAATGTCAAAAATATATTACCACATATATGACTTTACTCAGCTATATTAGCAGACTTTATCAAAAATCCTTCCTCAATGTGGTGTAATTTTATTACATGAAGATACAAATGAAATGCTCATAAAGAGAATTCTTGTGCTTATATATTAGATCGGCTACGCAGACAAAACGTTTTTGAGGAAGAGAAAGAAAGACTGAGAAAACAAAGAGAGGAAGAAAAGAGAAGACAAGAAGAGGTAATTATACTTGTTGTGTACAGCTTGTCCTTTGTTTTGTACATCTTGTCCTATGTTGTGTACATCTTGTCCTATGTTGTGGACAGCTTGTCCTATGTTGTGTACAGCTTGTCCTGTGTTGTGTACAGCTTGTCCTATGTTGTGTACAGCTTGTCCTGTGTTGTGTGCAGCTTGTCCTATGTTGTGTACAGCTTGTCCTATGTTGTGTACAGCTTGTCCTGTGTTATGTACAACTTGTCCTATGTTGTGTACAGCTTGCCCTATGTTGTGTACAGCTTGTGATTTGTTGTGTACAGCTTGTCCTGTGTTGTGTACAGCTTGTCCTGTGCTGTGTACAGCTTGCCATGTGTTGTGTACAGCTTGTCCTGTGTTGTGTACAGCTTGTCCTATGTCCTATGGAGATAGTTGTAGCAAAACTTGTCGACAGATTTAATCAACAGTATTTATTTTGCAGGAAAGACGGAGACAGGAAAAAGAAAAAAGAAAAAACCTTTTGGAAGATGAAGGTAGGATTGTAACATTGTTTTGTCTTAGATATCCAGCTGTAACTAAATATTATGTGCTAGGTGTATGGATAAATAAATTTGCATTAATCTTACTAATGATACATTTTATACAAATATAGTTTCATGGTTTCTTACCATATTAACATATTACCAATATCATTTCTAAGGACGTATCAGATAAAGATATACAGGGATGTAGGCAGGGGAGTTTTTTTGTAAATTAGAATTGTAAATAAAAGTCCTTTTAAAAAATTTCATTTGCAGCAGAATTTCTTCGTTTTCATTTCTTGGAATGTCACTTATATCATCTAAGAAATACCGACAGATTTACAAAGTCAGATTGTATTATGATAATAATCAATTTTGATTGGAGGAAAATATTAAGATACTTTTGTGATGTATTAATGTTTCTGAGAGTTAATCTTGTTATGCTAATTATCAGAAAGGAATAATAGACATCACCTGAAACCACACAAAGAGCAATCAATGGAGCAGACAGGTATACCCATCTGGGCCACATTAGTCATGAATATTCATAAAGGCCAGAAATTGTGTGCTAATGATTGTTTATCTACATTCAGAAACAGTTCCTTCTAATACAGGTCTACCTACTGGTATTATTTAATAATTGATGGCACAAGTACTGATTGTCTCCTATACGTAGAAGTCAAAGTAGAAATTTATAAATGAAAGATTAATTATTTTATTTCTACTACAGTAATTCTTATAGGATTTTTTTTCAGAAATGATATTTCTCAATACCAGGGTGCTACATCTCCCACACATCTATGTTATTTGCTGTAGATTTTTTTTTCTGCCAGGATTATTTATCACTTTGGTTTAAAACATATTTCTTAAATGTTTTAGCTGGTTTTATTCCAAAAAGAATTAACACATTTTTTCTTCTTGTTTTTTTTTCTGCTAAAATAATTAACACTTTGTTTTAGAACATGTTTATTTTTGCTCTCTCTACCTGTTTTTCCCTAGGATAATTAACATTTGTTTCAGAACATGTTTATATTTGCTATCTCTACCTGTTTTTCCCCAGAATAATTAACATTTGTTTCAGACCATGTTTATATTTCTCTCTCTACCTGTTTTTCCCTAGGATAATTAACATTTGTTTCAGAACATGTTTATATTTGCTATCTCATCCTGTTTTTCCCTAGGATAATTAACATTTGTTTCAGAACATGTTTATATTTGCTATCTCATCCTGTTTTTCCCTAGGATAATTAACATTTGTTTCAGACCATGTTTATATTTCTCTCTCTACCTGTTTTCCTACCAGGCTAACATGAGTGGTAGCTGTATCCAGGAGTGGTGATATTCTAGGCACTACGTTGTCCTTTGTTAAGTAACACAGTTGTAGTTTGGTGCTGTCACAAGGCATGGCCTTCATCACATGTTAAGTGTTTATAGGGGACTTAAATAAAGGTCACAAAAACAAATTTCTATTAAATAAAGGTCACAAAAACAAATTTCTATGAAACTACATACTACACTGTATACGTTTGACAAGTTTTTTTTCTCTTCTTCAATCTGATGTATTAAGTTCGTCAGGAAAACAGATTAGCAATTTAATTTAATGTTTGTCTTGTTTTCTTCTGATCAAACAATCTATGGTAGATTCAATCTGCTGTATATTATAAGTTTAATGTAAAAGTATAGGAGATCACAAATGTTTCTATTTCTATATTTAATTTACATGTTAATATGTATCATTCTTTAGAAGTGGATATGTGTATTTTGACTCATTAAATAAAGGTATTCTGTTTATGATGTCTATGTTGTTTTTTTTCTTCCTTTTTTTTTTACTTAAATTGTTTGGTTGTTTTTTTTTTCAATTAAATTATTGACAAAGTACATTGAGTGCTGTGAACATGTATTTGGGTATATAGGATGAGAAATAAATACATAAAGTTACCTGACATTTCACTAACCCAGGGTACGGATAGGCCTGATGAAATGAACCACATCCTCAGTCTGGTGGTCATGATTTGCAGAAAGATAACTTTGTGACTTTAACATAACATTGGATATTTGAAATGCTGTAACACTACACATGATACAGTCTGACTACTACATGTACAAATTCAACACAACGTGACTACTACGAATTCAACAGAATATGACTAGTACAAATTCAACACAACAGTATATATATCACACTGAATGCCCAGCTTTTTCTCATCATTAAATAGATTAATGTTGTTTAGGTACAAACTAAGATAACATACCATTATGGTACTAACATTTGTCTGTTATGCTATGAATAATATATTTCGCTAATCATCACCTACAATGAAATATTATGAAAGATTTGAATTTGGTTAATAGTTGTTATGATCGAGAAAGACATGTTGCATGCTGGAAAATACAACTTTCACTATGATGCTCAATTCACACAGCAGGTAGCTCTAGACTCACCAGATATAGTCTATAGGATTGGTGTGAGGGAGGGTGTGTGTGAGGACTTGAGGGAGGGTATGTGTGAGGACAAATGAGGGAGGGTGTGTGTGAGGACAAATGAGGGAGGGTGTGTGAGGACAAATGAGGGAGGGTGTGTGTGAGGACAAATGAGGGAGGGTGTGTGAGGACAAATGAGGGAGGGTGTGTGTGAGGACAAATGAGGGAGGGAATATGTGAGGACTTGAGGGAGGGTATGTGAGGACTTGAGGGAGGATGTGTGTGAGGACTTGAGGGAGGGTGTGTGTGAGGACTTGAGGGAGGGTGTGTGAGGACTTGAGGGAGGATGTGTGTGAGGACTTGAGGGAGGGTGTGTGTGAGGACTTGAGGGAGGGTGTGTGAGGACTTGAGGGAGGATGTGTGTGAGGACAAATGAGGGAGGGTGTGTGTGAGGACAAATGAGGGAGGTTGTTTGTGAGGACAAATGAGGGAGGGTGTGTGTGAGGACTTGAGGGAGGGTGTGTGTGAGGACTTGAGGGAGGGTGTATGTGAGGACTTGAGGGAGGATATGTGTAAGGACTTGAGAGAGGGTGTGTGTGAGGACAAATGAGTGAGGGTGTGTGTGAGGACTTGAGGGAGGGTGTGAGGACCTGAGAGAGGGTGTGAGGACTAATGAGGGAAGGTGTGAGGACTTTAGGGAGGTGTGAGGACTTGAGGGAGGATGAATGTGGGGACTTGTGGGAGGGTGTGAGGACTTGAGAGAGGGTGTGAGGACCTGAGGGAGAGTGTGTGTGAGGACAAATTAAGGAGGGTGTGTGTGAGGACTTGAGGGAGGGTGTGTGTGAGGACTTGAGGGAGGGTGTGTGTGAGGACTTGAGGGAGGATGTGTGTGAGGACTTGAGGGAGGGTGTGTGTGAGGACTTGGAGGGAGGATGTGTGTGAGGACTTGAGGGAGGGTGTGTGTGAGGACTTGAGGGAGGGTGTGTGTGAGGACTTGGAGGGAGGATGTGTGTGAGGACAAATGAGAGAGGTTGTGTGTGAGGACTTGAGGGAGGGTGTGTGTGAGGACTTGAGGGAGGGTGTGTGTGAGGACTTGAGGGAGGGTGTGTGTGAGGACTTGAGGGAGGATGTGTGTGAGGACTTGAGGGAGGGTGTGTGTGAGGACTTGGAGGGAGGATGTGTTTGAGGACTTGAGGGAGGGTGTGTGTGAGGACTTGAGGGAGGGTGTGTGTGAGGACTTGGAGGGAGGATGTGTGTGAGGACAAATGAGGGAGGGTGTGTGTGAGGACAAATGAGTGAGGGTGTGTGTGAGGACAAATGAGGGAGGGAATATGTGAGGACTTGAGGGAGGGTGTGTGTGAGGACTTGAGGGAGGGTGTGTGTGAGGACTTGAGGGAGGATGTGTGTGAGGACAAATGAGGGAGGGTGTGTGTGAGGACAAATGAGGGAGGTTGTTTGTGAGGACAAATGAGGGAGGGTGTGTGTGAAGACTTGAGGGAGGGTGTGTGTGAGGACTTGAAGGAGGGTGTGTGTGAGGACTTGAGGGAGGTGTATGTGAGGACTTGAGGGAGGATATGTGTAAGGACTTGAGAGAGGGTATGTGTGAGGACAAATGAGTGAGGGTGTGTGTGAGGACTTGAGGGAGGGTGTGAGGACCTGAGAGAGGGTGTGAGGACCTGAGAGAGGGTGTGAGGACTAATGAGGGAAGGTGTGAGGACTTTAGGGAGGTGTGAGGACTTGAGGGAGGATGAATGTGGGGACTTGTGGGAGGGTGTGAGGACTTGAGAGAGAGTGTGTGTGAGAACTTGATGGAGGGTGGGTGCCAGGACTTGAGGGAGGGTGTCCCTTACGAATCTGCAGCATGGACTGCATTTGCAGCATGGACTGCCAGTATGCTGCTGGTATGCTGCTAGCATGCTGTAGACATAGCAGCATGGTATGCAAATTATGCTGCAACTACAGTATGGGCTGTGAGTATGCTGCAACATGCTGCATCTACAGCATGGTCATACTGCCAGCATGCTGCATATACATACGTAAATTTGGGCCCTGATGGACCATGCTGCTAGTATGCTGCATATACATAGATAATTTTAGGTCAGGAAAGGCCATGCTGCCAGTATGCTGCAAAAACTTTGCCAGGATTCTGATCATACTGCCAGTATGCTGCACGTGTGTGAGTACTTGATGGAGGATGTGTGAGGATATGAGTGAGGGTGTGAGGAAGGATATGTGTGAGGACCTGATATGTGTGTGCTTGCATGCATGTGCTTTAATATCTATAAGCGAGACACACAACATATTTGCATAATATTAATATTTAGTTTTATTTAATTTTATTTGCAAAGAAGGTGCAATAGTGATCATGACATTTCATTTATAGCTGGCCTCTCCAAGAGAGCTTCATTGTCACCCCAGCATTGATGTCAGCATTAGTTTCTCAATGTTAAGTTTTCGGTGTTGAGAGGCATCAGTAAACTCCCTTTATAAGTGTACTAGGGTTCTGATATTTTTTTTGAGGGCTAATTGTGTATGTCCTTGACAAGCTTACTTAATGTATGTTTTTGTTGTTTGTACTATTTCTGTGTACAAATATGACTTCTACTGAGGATTTTATACACATGAGTATACATTTTATACACATGAGTGTACATTTTATATACATGAGTATACATTTTATATACATGAGTATACATTTTATATACATGAGTATACATTTTATATACATGAGTATACATTTTATACACATGAGTGTACATTTTATATACATGAGTGTAAATTTGATACACACATTTTATACACACAAGTGTACATTTTATACACATGAGTGTACATTTTATACATGAATGTACATTTTATACACACGAGTGTACATTTTATATACACGAGTGTACATTTTTATATACACAAGTGTACATTTTATATACACGAGTGTACATTTTATACACATGAGTGTACATTTGATACACACGAGTGTACATTTTATACACACGAGTGTACATTTGATATACACAAGTGTACATTTTTTATACATGAGTACATTTTATATACACGAGTGTACATTTGATACACACGAGTGAACATTTTATATACATGAGTGTACATTTTATACACACGAGCATACATTTTATATACATGAGTGTACATTTTATACACACATGTACATTTTATACACATGAGTGTACATTTGATACACACGAGTGAACATTTTATATACATGAGTGTACATTTTATACACACATGTACATTTTATACACACAAGTACATTTTATACACACGAGTGTACATTTGATATACATGAGTGTACATTTTATACACACGAGTGTACATTTTATATACACGAGTGTACATTTTATACACACAAGTGTACATTTTATACATGAATGTACATTTTATATACACGAGTGTACATTTTATACACACATGTACATTTTATACACACATGTACATTTTATACACACGAGTGTACATTTTATACACACATGTACATTTGATACACACGAGTGTACATTTTGTACACACATGTACATTTTATACACACATGTACATTTTATACACACGAGTGTACATTTGATATACACGAGTGTACATTTTATACACACATGTACATTTTATACACACATGTACATTTTATACACACATGTACATTTTATACACACGAGTGTACATTTGATATACACGAGTGTACATTTTATACACACATGTACATTTTATACACACAAGTACATTTTATACACACAAGTACATTTTATACACACATGTACATTTTATACATGAATGTACATTTTATACACACGAGTGTACATTTTATACACACATGTACATTTTATACACACATGTACATTTTATACACACGAGTGTACATTTGATATACACGAGTGTACATTTTATACATGAATGTACATTTTATACACACAAGTACATTTTATACACACGAGTGTACATTTGATATACACGAGTGTACATTTTATACACACGAGTGTACATTTTATACATGAATGTACATTTTATACACACGAGTGTATATTTGATATACACGAGTGTACATTTTATACACACGAGTGTACATTTTATACACACAAGTGTACATTTTATATACACGAGTGTACATTTTATATACACGAGTGTACATTTTATATACACGAGTGTACATTTTATATACACGAGTGTACATTTTATACACACATGTACATTTTATACACACATGTACATTTTATACACACAAGTACATTTTATACACACAAGTACATTTTATACACACATGTACATTTTATACACGAGTGTACGTTTTATACACACGAGTGTACATTTTATACACACGAGTGTACATTTTATACACACGAGTGTACATTTGATATACAGAAGTGTACATTTTATACAAACAAGTGTACATTTTATACAAACAAGTGTACATTTTATACACACATGTACATTTTATACACACAAGTACATTTTATACACACGAGTGTACATTTTATACACACATGTACATTTTATACACACAAGTGTACATTTTATACAAACAAGTTTACATTTTATACACTGGAGTGTACATTTTATATACAGAAGTGTACATTTTATACAAACAAGTGTACATTTTATACACACATGTACATTTTATACAAACAAGTGTACATTTTATACACACATGTACATTTTATACAAACAAGTACATTTTATACACGAGTGTACATTTTATACACACGAGTGAACATTTGATATACATGAATGTACATTTTATACACACGAGTGTACATTTGATATACATGAGTGTACATTTTATACACACGAGTGTACATTTTATACACACATGTACATTTTATATACATGAGTGTACATTTTATACACACGAGTGTACATTTGATATACACGAGTGTACATTTGATATACACGAGTGTACATTTTATACACACGAGTGTACATTTTATATACACGAGTGTACATTTGATATACATGAGTGTACATTTTATACACACGAGTGTACATTTTATATACACGAGTGTACATTTGATATACATGAGTGTACATTTGATATACATGAGTGTACATTTTATACACACATGTACATTTTATATACACGAGTGTACATTTTATATACACGAGTGTACATTTGATATACATGAGTGTACATTTTATACACACGAGTGTACATTTTATATACACGAGTGTACATTTGATATACATGAGTGTACATTTTATACACACGAGTGTACATTTTATACACACATGTAATTTTTATATACATGAGTGTACATTTTATACACACGAGTGTACATTTGATATACACGAGTGTACATTTTATACACACGAGTGTACATTTTATATACACGAGTGTACATTTGATATACATGAGTGTACATTTGATATACACGAGTGTACATTTTATACACACATGTACATTTTATATACATGAGTGTACATTTTATACACACGAGTGTACATTTTATATACACGAGTGTACATTTGATATACATGAGTGTACATTTTATACACACGAGTGTACATTTTATATACACAAGTGTACATTTGATATACATGAGTGTACATTTTATACACACGATCGAGTGTACATTTTATACAAACAAGTACATTTTATACACACATGTACATTTTATACACACAAGTTCATTTTATACACACATGTACATTTTATACAAACAAGTACATTTTATACACACGAGTGTACATTTTATACACACAAGTACATTTTATACACACATGTACATTTGATACACACGAGTGTACATTTTATACAAACAAGTGTACATTTTATACAAACAAGAACATTTTATACAAACAAGTACATTTTATACACACAAGTTCATTTTATACACACAAGTACATTTTATACACACATGTACATTTTATATACATGAGTGTACATTTTATACACACGAGTGTACATTTTATATACATATGTGTACATTTTATACACACAAGTACATTTTATACACACATGTACATTTGATACACACGAGTGTACATTTTATACAAACAAGTGTACATTTTATACACACGAGTGTACATTTTATACACACAAGAACATTTTATACAAACAAGTACATTTTATACACACAAGTTCATTTTATACACACAAGTACATTTTATACACACATGTACATTTTATATACATGAGTGTACATTTTATACACACGAGTGTACATTTTATATACATATGTGTACATTTTATACACACAAGTACATTTTATACACACATGTACATTTGATACACACGAGTGTACATTTTATACAAACAAGTGTACATTTTATACACACGAGTGTACATTTTATACACACATGTACATTTTATACACACGAGTGTACATTTTATACACACATGTACATTTTATACACACGAGTGTACATTTTATATACATATGTGTACATTTTATACATATGTGTGTGCAGCTTTTGAGTATTTGAAAGTTGTTATTGTATTTCCTACAGATTTTGTGAAGTTTTATGTTTGTGGTTGAATTTTAGTGTTGTCTGTTTTCATGTGTCATTCTGTGTTTTATTTCTTCAATCTTAATTATATTGAATTTTTACAAGTTCTATCCTGTAAAGAATTGTGGTTTGGACAGGTTTTATATAGACAGTATGTTACAGTAGCATTGTCAGTGAACAGTTCATATTTGATGAGGTGTCATTGTTACAGTATTCTAGAAATAGACAGTAAATATATAATATATCATGGGACATCCGGTCTCACCATGGTTGTTTTGTTAGTTCTGTTGGAGAATTAATGCTACTTTCCTCAAGTTATAGTTTAATCTTCATGAATGGCCGTTTTATAATTTCGGTGGTTTTTCTAGTGGTCATGCTAGTTTTGTGGCAGTTGCTTTGCCAGCTGTATTTTTATTTCAGTGCAGTTTATCTTGATTTAGAAGCTATCTTTTTCTAAAGGTAATTTGCTTGATCAGTAATATGATTTAGTGGAAATTTAAGGATTTCTTATCCTGATTCTAATCTTGCTTTATCAGTTATGTTATTTTTGAGGTAATGTATCATTTAGGAGCAATCTGAAGGATGGAGTTAGTAGTAATCTAATTAAGCACATTATGATCTTTATTTTTTTTTTAAATTTAATGTTGATCTAACTCAGTTGTAAAAAAAATGTCATTGACCAAAAATCTTGAGTGAATTATGAAATACGGGAATTCAGGCTTTCCTCTCTGGAGGCAGTAAATGACTTGAAAATAAGTAGATTTTGTCTCATGCAGGGAGGTATTGCATGTATGACAAATTTATAAATGTGATAAAGAGTACTTTGAAACCTGTACCTATAATTATTTATATATTACTGATATATTTAAGATTGACTTTGTTTTGATACACAATAATATTTTACACTAATATATGATAATTTTTCTATCCATTGTATTATACTCCTGTAGATAGACAAATCAAAATTGTACATAATCATGTAGATAGCGTCAGAGATATCGTTTTAAGAGTGGGAGAATATCAGCATAGTCACTTTTAAACCATTTGACTTGTTATTTGGTACAGAACTTAGGAAAAGGGAAGAAGAGGAGAGGTGCAGACTGGAAGATGAAGAGGTAGGCTATGATGTTGTCGTGGTGCCTGGAAAATTGACAAGGGATCTAAAATTCTGTATAGTGTAACAATTACTGCATATATACAGGGTATCGTAGCAAGATTCTCTCATACAAATATAAATACAGGTTATCATAGCAGGATTCTCTCAGACAAATATACATACAGGGTATCATAGAGATTCTTATTTACAAATTGATAAGGAGAAACTTTCTGGTCACTTTTGTGCAGGAGCAACGCAGATTAAGAGAGTTAGAAGAAAAGCAGAGAGAAGATGAGGAGAGGAGGAAGAGAGAGGAAGAAGAACTCTACAAAGATGTAGAAACACTAGCCAAGGTATGTAAAAGGAACTACGTAACAAATATAGCCTTAACATGCCCTCTCCTCTACATATTCTCTCCTTTACATGCCCTCTCCTCTACATATCCTCTCCTTTACATGCCCTCTCCTCTACATATCCTATCCTTTACATGCCCTCTCCTTTACATGCCCTCTCCTTTACATATCCTATCCTTTACATGTCCTTTCCTCTAAATGTCCTATCCTTTACGTATCCTATCCTCTACATATCCTCTCCTTTACATGTCCTCTCCTCTACATATCCTCTCCTTTACATGTCCTCTTCTTTACATATCCTATCCTTTACATGTCCTCTCCTCTACATATCCTCTCCTTTACATATCCTCTCCTCTACATATCCTCTCCTTTACATGCCCTCTCCTGTACATGCCCTTTCCTTTACATGCCCTCTCCTCTACATATCCTATCCTTAACATGCCCTCTCCTCTACATATCCTATCCTTTACATGTCCTCTCCTTTACATGCCCCCTCCTTTACATGCCCTCTTCTGTACATGCCCTCTCCTTTACACACCCTCTCCTTTACATATCCTCTCCTTTACATGCCTTCTCCTCTACATATCCTATCCTTTACATGCCCTCTCCTTTACATGCCCTCTCCTCTACATATCCTATCCTTTACCTATCCTCTCCTTTCCATGCCCTTTCCTTCACATGTCCTCTCCTCTACATATCCTATCCTTTACATGCCCTCTCCTTTACATGCCCTTTCCTTTACATGCCCTCTCCTTTACATGCCCTCTCCTCTACATATCCTATCCATTACATGCCCTCTCCTCTACATATCCTATCCTTTACATGCCCTCTCCTCTACATATCCTATCCATTACATGCCCTCTCCTCTACATATCCTATCCTTTACATGCCCTCTCCTCTACATATCCTATCCATTACATGCCCTCTCCTCTACATATCCTATCCATTACATGCCCTCTCCTCTACATATCCTATCCTTTACATATCCTATCCTTTACATATCCTATCCTTTACATATCCTTTCCTTTACATGTCCTCTCCTCTGCATATCCTATCCTTTACATGCCCTCTCCTCTACATATCCTCTCCTCTACATATCCTATCCTTTACATGTCCTCTCCTCTACATATCCTCTCCTCTACATATCCTTTCCTTTATATGCCCTCTCCTGTACATGCCCTTTCCTTTACATGCCCTCTCCTCTACATATCCTATCCTTAACATGCCCTCTCCTCTACATATCCTATCTTTTACATGTCCTCTCCTTTACATGCCCTCTCCTTTACATGCCCTCTACTTTACACACCCTCTCCTTTACATATCCTCTCCTTTACCCTTTACATGCCCTCTCCTGTGCATGCCCTCTCCTTTACATATCCTCTCCTCTACATATCCTATCCATTACATGCCCTCTCCTCTACATATCCTATCCTTTACATGCCCTCTCCTTTACATGCCCTCTCCTCTACATATCATATCCTTTACATATCCTCTCCTTTACATGCACTCTCCTTTACATATCCTCTCCTTTACATGTCCTCTCCTCTACATATCATATCCTCTACATATCCTATCCTTTACATGCCCTCTCCTTTACATGCCCTTTCCTTTACATATCTTCTCCTTTACCTGCCTCTCCTCTGCATATCCTATCCTTTACATTTCCTCTCCTCTACATATCCTATTCTTTACATGTCCTCTCCTTTACATACCCTCTCCTCTACATACCCTTTCCTTTACATATCCTATCCTTTACATATCCTATCCTTTAAATGCCCTCTCCTTTACATGCCCTCTCCTTTACATGCCATCTCCTGTACATGCCCTCTCCTGTACATGCCCTCTCCTTTACATGCCCTTTCCTCTACATATCCTATCCTTTACATGCCCTCTCCTTTACATGCCCTCTCCTTTACATATCCTATCCTTTACATGTCTTCTCCTCTACATGTCCTATCCTTTACATGTCCTCTCCTTTACATACCCTCTCCTCTACATACCCTCTCCTCTACATACCCTTTCCTTTACATATCCTATCCTTTACATGTCCTCTCCTTTACATGCCCTCTCCTCTACATATCCTCTCCTTTACATGTCCTCTCCTTTACATATCCTATCCTTTACATATCCTCTCCTTTACATGCCCTCTCCTTTACATGTCCTTTCCTCTACATATGCTATCCTTTACATGCCCTCTCCTTTACATGCCCTTTCCTTTACATATCTTCTCCTTTATCTGCCTCTCCTCTGCATATCCTATCCTTTACATGCCCTCTCCTCTACATATCCTCTCCTCTACATATCCTATCCTTTACATGTCCTTTCCTCTGCATATCCTCTCCTTTACATGCCCTCTCCTCTACATATCCTCTCCTCTACATATCCTTTCCTTTACATGTCCTCTCCTCTACATATCCTCTCCTTTACATGCCCCCTCCTTTACATATCCTATCCTTTACATATCCTCTCCTTTACATGTCCTCTCCTCTGCATATCCTATCCTTTACATGCCCTCTCCTCTACATATCCTATCCTTTACATGCCCTCTCCTCTACATATCCTATCCTTTACATGTCCTCTCCTCTACATGTCTTCTCCTTTACATGCCCTCTCCTCTACATGTCCTCTCCTTTACATATCCTCTCCTTTACATATCCTCTCCTCTACATATCCTCTCCTTTACATGCGCTCTCCTCTACATATCCTCTCCTCTACATATCCTCTCCTTTACATGCGCTCTCCTCTACATATCCTCTCCTTTACATGCCCCCTCCTTTACATATCCTATCCTTTACATGTCCTCTCCTCTGCATATCCTATCCTTTACATGCCCTCTCCTCTACATGTCCTATCCTTTACATGTCCTCTCCTCTACATGTCCTCTCCTTTACATGCCCTCTCCTTAACATGTCCTCTCCTTTACATGCCCTCTCCTCTACATATCCTCTCCTTTACATATCCTATCCTTTACATATCCTCTCCTTTACATGCCCTCTCCTGTACATGCCCTTTCCTTTACATGTCCTCTCCTCTACATATCCTATCCTTAACATGCCCTCTCCTCTACATATCCTATCCTTTAAATGTCCTCTCCTTTACATATCCTCTCCTTTACATATCCTCTCCTCTACATATCCTCTCCTTTACATGCGCTCTCCTCTACATATCCTATCCTTAACATGTCCTCTCCTCTACATATCCTCTCCTTTACATGCCCCCTCCTTTACATATCCTATCCTTTACATGTCCTCTCCTCTACATGTCCTCTCCTTTACATGCCCTCTCCTTTACATGTCCTCTCCTTTACATGCCCTCTCCTCTACATATCCTCTCCTTTACATATCCTCTCCTCTAAATATCCTCTCCTTTACATGCCCTCTCCTGTACATGCCCTTTCCTTTACATGCCCTTTCCTTTACATGCCCTCTCCTCTACATATCCTATCCTTTACACGTCCTCTCCTTTACATGCCCCTTCCTTTACATGCCCTCTTCTGTACATGCCCTCTCCTTTACACACCCTCTCCTTTTCATATCCTATCCTTAACATGCCCTCTCCTCTACATATCCTATCCTTTACATGTCCTCTCCTTTACATGCCCTCTCCTTTACATGCCCTCTTCTGTACATGCCCTCTCCTTTTCATATCCTATCCTTTACATGTCCTCTCCTCTACATATCCTATCCTTTACATGTCCTCTCCTCTGCATATCCTCTCCTTTACATGCCCTCTCCTTTACATATCCTCTCCTTTACATATCCTCTCCTCTACATATCCTCTCCTTTACATGCCCTCTCCTCTACATATCCTATCCTTTATATGTCCTCTCCTCTACATATCCTCTCCTTTACATGCCCCCTCCTTTACATATCCTATCCTCTACATGTCCTCTCCTTTACATGCCCTCTCCTTTACATGTCCTCTCCTGTACATGCCCCCTCCTTTACATATCCTATCCTCTACATATCCTCTCCTTTACATATCCTCTCCTCTACATATCCTCTCCTTTACATATCCTCTCCTCTACATATCCTCTCCTTTACATGCCCTCTCCTGTACATGCCCTTTCCTTTACATGCCCTCTCCTCTACATATCCTATCCTTAACATGCCCTCTCCTCTACATATCCTATCCTTTAAATGTCCTCTTCTGTACATGCCCTCTCCTTTACACACCCTTTCCTTTACATGCCCTCTCCTCTACATATCCTATCCATTACATGCCCTCTCCTCTACATATCCTATCCTTTACATGCCCTCTCCTTTACATGCCCCCTCCTTTACATGCCCTCTTCTTTACATGACCTCTCCTTTACAAGCCCTTTCCTTTACATGCCCTCTCCTTTACAAGCCCTCTCTGGTATCTGTGATCAGTAGATCCATGTTGTATCTGTGATCAGTAGTTCCATGTTGTATCTGTGATCAGTAGATCCATGTCGTATCTGTGATCAGTAGTTCTATGTTGTATCTGTGATCAGTAGTTCCATGTCGTATCTGTGATCATTAGTTCCATGTCATATCTGTGATCAGTAGTTCCATGTTGTATCTGTGATCAGTAGTTCTATGTCGTATCTGTGATCAGTAGTTCAATGTCGTATCTGTGATCAGTAGTTCCATGTTGTATCTGTGATCAGTAGTTCTATGTCGTATCTGTGATCATTAGTTCCATGTCGTATATGTGATCAGTAGATCCATGTTGTATCTGTGATCAGTAGATCCATGTTGTATCTGTGATCAGTAGTTCCATGTCGTATCTGTGATCAGTAGTTCCATGTCGTATCTGTGATCAGTAGTTCAATGTCGTATCTGTGATCAGTAGTTCCATGTTGTATCTGTGATCAGTAGTTCTATGTCGTATCTGTGATCATTAGTTCCATGTCGTATATGTGATCAGTAGATCCATGTTGTATCTGTGATCAGTAGTTCTATGTCGTATTTGTGATCAGTAGTTCCATGTTGTATCTGTGATCAGTAGTTCTATGTCGTATCTGTGATCATTAGTTCCATGTCGTATATGTGATCAGTAGATCCATGTTGTATCTGTGATCAGTAGATCCATGTTGTATCTGTGATCAGTAGTTCCATGTCGTATCTTTGATCAGTAGTTCCATGTTGTATCTGTGATCAGTAGTTCCATGTCGGATCTGTGATCAGTAGTTCCATGTTGTATCTGTGATCAGTAGTTCCATGTCATATCTGTGATCAGTAGTTCCATGTCGTATCTTTGATCAGTAGTTACATGTTGTATCTGTGATCAGTAGTTCCATGTCGTATCTGTGATCAGTAGATCCATGTTGTATCTGTGATCAGTAGTTCTATGTCGTATCTGTGATCAGTAGTTCCATGTTGTATCTGTGATCAGTAGTTCCATGTCCCATCTGTGATCAGTAGATCCATGTTGTATCTGTGATCAGTAGTTCTATGTCGTATCTGTGATCAGTAGTTCCATGTTGTATCTGTGATCAGTAGTTCCATGTCCCATCTGTGATCAGTAGATCCATGTTGTATCTGTGATCAGTAGTTCGATGTCGTATCTGTGATCAGTAGTTCCATGTCCCATCTGTGATCAGTAGTTCCATGTTGTATCTGTGATCAGTAGTTCGATGTCGTATCTGTGATCAGTAGATCCATGTCGTATCTGTGATCAGTAGTTCCATGTTGTATCTATGATCAGTAGTTCCATGTCGTACCTGTGATCAGTTCCATGTCATTACTGTGATCAGTAGTTCTATGATACACTTACAATTACAGCTCTGTAACTTGTACTTCTTTACTTCAGCGTGCAGAGGAAGAGGAGAAGCGTGCTGAGGAGGAACTCAAGAAACATAAAAAGGATGACGAAGAACGTGAGAAACTGAAGCGGCAACATAGACGTGAGTTGAGGAAGTCATTGTTATAGGGGTATTTATCAGAGAGTGTGTAGAGAGCTCCATCACAGAGCAAGGTCATGCGATTGGTAGTTCTTTACAGATTGTACCTTTAAGGTCAAGTTGGCAGGTTTTATTTTTAGTTAAATTTAGGTAGTGACTTTGAAATATAACTCAAATATAGGTCAAGGTAATTGTTAAAACAGATTAATTAAGGAACCATAAAGCCTAGGTCATTGTTAAAACAGATCAACTTAGGAACTTTAAAGTCTAGTTCATTGTTAAGAAATGCTTTATAGGCAATTAGAACATAACTGCAAGTTCAAGGTCACTGAGATTGAATTGAGTCACCACTGTAGAGGCTTTGTAACGAAGTTCATGCAGACCAAGGACCACAGAAACGTTAATCTGCGTTTCACCTACATGTAGATTATATATAATTAAGGTTTACTAAAGGTCAAAATGGAATGGTAATATGTGATCTTAACACTGTAATACTGATATAAAAAAGATCAATGAAACCTGGAGCTAAGTGATGTCTGTTTCCCACAGAACTAAGGGACAAGAAACTCCGATACAACCTGAAGGTGGCTATCAAATCTCGGGACAAATACCAGCTGGAGTACAACATCAGTGAGTTCAAAAAAGAAAAAGTCGACGATGTAGACATGGACCTCATCAAGGCTGAAAAACTTCTCAAGGAGCTCACCTCCAGGGATGGTAAGTCATAATCTGTGACTCTGACTCCAGGGATGGTAAGTCATTCATAACCTGTGACTTCTACTCCAGGGATGGTAAGTCATTCATAATCTGTGACTCTGACTCCAGGGATGGTAAGTCATTCATAACCTGTGACTCTGACTCCAGGGATGGTAAGTCATTCATAACCTGTGACTTCTACTCCAGGGATGGTAAGTCATTCATAACCTGTGACTTCTACTCCAGGGATGGTAAGTCATTCATAATCTGTGACTTCTACTCCAGGGATGGTAAGTCATTCATAACCTGTGACTCTGACTCCAGGGATGGTAAGTCATTCATAACCTGTGACTCTGACTCCAGGGATGGTAAGTCATTCATAACCTGTGGTTTCTACTTCAGGGATGGTGAATTATTCATAACCTGTGACTCCGACTCCAGGGATGGTAAGTCATTCATAACCTGTGACTCTGACTCCAGGGATGGTTATAAGTCATTCATAACCTGTGACTCTGACTCCAGGGATGGTAAGTCATTCATAACCTGTGACTCTGACTCCAGGGATGGTTATAAGTCATTCATAACCTGTGACTCTGACTCCAGGGATGGTAAGTCATTCATAACCTGTGACTCTGACTCCAGGGATGGTAAGTCATTCATAACCTGTGACTTCTACTCCAGGGATGGTAAGTCATTCATAACCTGTGACTTCTACTCCAGGGATGGTAAGTCATTCATAACCTGTGACTTCTACTCCAGGGATGGTAAGTCATTCATAATCTGTGACTCTGACTCCAGGGATGGTAAGTCATTCATAACCTGTGACTCTGACTCCAGGGATGGTAAGTCATTCATAACCTGTGACTTCTACTCCAGGGATGGTAAGTCATTCAAAACCTGTGACTTCTACTCCAGGGATGGTAAGTCATTCATAATCTGTGACTTCTACTCCAGGGATGGTAAGTCATTCATAACCTGTGACTCTGACTCCAGGGATGGTAAGTCATTCATAACCTGTGACTCTGACTCCAGGGATGGTAAGTCATTCATAACCTGTGGTTTCTACTTCAGGGATGGTGAATTATTCATAACCTGTGACTCCGACTCCAGGGATGGTAAGTCATTCATAACCTGTGACTCTGACTCCAGGGATGGTTATAAGTCATTCATAACCTGTGACTCTGACTCCAGGGATGGTAAGTCATTCATAACCTGTGACTCTGACTCCAGGGATGGTTATAAGTCATTCATAACCTGTGACTCTGACTCCAGGGATGGTAAGTCATTCATAACCTGTGACTCTGACTCCAGGGATGGTAAGTCATTCATAACCTGTGACTTCTACTCCAGGGATGGTGAGTCATTCATAACCTGTGACTCTGACTCCAGGGATGGTTATAAGTCATTCATAACCTGTGACTCCGACTCCAGGGATGGTAAGTCATTCATAACCTGTGACTCTGACTCCAGGGATGGTAAGTCATTCATAACCTGTGACTCTGACTCCAGGGATGGTTATAAGTCATTCATAACCTGTGACTCTGACTCCAGGGATGGTAAGTCATTCATAACCTGTGACTCTGACTCCAGGGATGGTTATAAGTCATTCATAACCTGTGACTCTGACTCCAGGGATGGTAAGTCATTCATAACCTGTGACTTCTACTCCAGGGATGGTAAGTCATTCATAATCTGTGACTTCTACTCCAGGGATGGTAAGTCATTCATAACCTGTGACTCTGACTCCAGGGATGGTAAGTCATTCATAACCTGTGGTTTCTACTCCAGGGATGGTGAATTATTCATAACCTGTGACTCCGACTCCAGGGATGGTAAGTCATTCATAACCTGTGACTCTGACTCCAGGGATGGTTATAAGTCATTCATAACCTGTGACTCTGACTCCAGGGATGGTAAGTCATTCATAACCTGTGACTCTGACTCCAGGGATGGTAAGTCATTCATAATCTGTGACTTCTACTCCAGGGATGGTAAGTCATTCATAACCTGTGACTCTGACTCCAGGGATGGTAAGTCATTCATAACCTGTGACTTCTACTCCAGGGATGGTAAGTCATTCATAACCTGTGACTCTGACTCCAGGGATGGTAAGTCATTCATAATCTGTGACTTCTACTCCAGGGATGGTAAGTCATTCATAATCTGTGACTCTGACTCCAGGGATGGTAAGTCATTCATAACCTGTGACTTCTACTCCAGGGATGGTAAGTCATTCATAACCTGTGACTTCTACTCCAGGGATGGTAAGTCATTCATAATCTGTGACTTCTACTCCAGGGATGGTAAGTCATTCATAATCTGTGACTCTGACTCCAGGGATGGTAAGTCATTCATAACCTGTGACTCTGACTCCAGGGATGGTAAGTCATTCATAACCTGTGACTCTGACTCCAGGGATGGTAAGTCATTCATAACCTGTGACTCTGACTCCAGGGATGGTAAGTCATTCATAACCTGTGACTTCTACTCCAGGGATGGTAAGTCATTCATAATCTGTGACTTCTACTCCAGGGATGGTAAGTCATTCATAATCTGTGACTCTGACTCCAGGGATGGTAAGTCATTCATAACCTGTGACTCTGACTCCAGGGATGGTAAGTCATTCATAACCTGTGACTCTGACTCCAGGGATGGTAAGTCATTCATAACCTGTGACTTCTACTCCAGGGATGGTAAGTCATTCATAATCTGTGACTTCTACTCCAGGGATGGTGAGTCATTCATAACCTGTGACTTCTACTCCAGGGATGGTAAGTCATTCATAACCTGTGGTTTCTACTCCAGGGATGGTGAGTCATTCATAACCTGTGACTCTGACTCCAGGGATGGTTATAAGTCATTCATAACCTGTGACTCTGACTCCAGGGATGGTAAGTCATTCATAACCTGTGACTTCTACTCCAGGGATGGTAAGTCATTCATAATCTTTGACTTCAACTCCAGGGATGGTGAGTCATTCATAACCTGTGACTCCAACTCCAGGGATGATATTTTGAAGCAGTTAATTTAGTTTACAGTCATTGTAGGATAAATGAACATACATCTACCTTGTATTGTTCAAGGGATATCTCTATCTATAAATGTTACTTCATTGGTTTACATTAAATTTTGTTACATTAGTGTATTGTGTTTAAGGTTTGAAGAGAGCCATGACAAAGCGTGAAATTGAGGAGCTGGAGAAAGCCATTCAAACAGTCAAGAAACATGGATTTGAAGTACAATTGGCTAAGGAGCTTGCTGAGGCCAACCAACTTTTGGTACGTCTACGACGCCTGGAACGGATCCGCCATGAGATCCTGGAGCTGAAACAGTCAACTGTGGCAGAGATTCGTAGCTACCAAACCCCTCCTTTGTTAGTTCATACCATCATGACTGCCACATTCCTGATACTCGGCCACAAAGAGAAAGAGACAAAGGTAGCCAACATTTATAATACTTCCTACATTGTACTATAACAACATAAAGGTTTGGAACCTAGATATATGGAGTGAAGTAATGATAGAAAACCTGGTAACTATACCATAGGCAGATCATGTCTAAACTGTGTTGAGGTAGAAGAGATGTCTCTTCATATGATCCATTAGCTTATGTAATCATGGTTCTTCTTACAGATAGTTTTTATTGCTCTACCATTCATTAGGTAATCTTTGAGGATTTCACTTTTCTATTTGCGATTTATAATGACAAGTACTGTTCACTTTCTCTCCTCATCCGTTTACAGGACTGGAAGGCGGTGCAGGCGATGGTGGGTAAAACTGGAAAGGAAAGTCTGAAGCGTCGCTGTTTGGAGTGTAAACCTGAGGCCATTGTCACAGGTGCAGCCAAGCGAGCTAAAACTCTTCTCAACAAGTATGAACTGGATGAAGTCCGTGATGTGTCAGCTGGAGCAGCCACATTCTATGTCTTTGTGAGTTGTCTATCTTTATCAACATGTACCAGTTTGTTTCATGTCCCTGCTAATTGAGTGTCTAGTCCTATTCATTATGTGAAAGTTGTTTTAGATAAATACTGTTATAGTTCGTGGGACAATCCTTTGGCTTAGGTTTTTCACTTGAAGACTTCACAAAATAACTTTTAAACTGATGAGAGTATACCATATTTTCATGGGAGCATACAGGCCCTCTGGGCCACTTGTTTTGATTTATAATTCTTTAGTAGAATGCTTTTGCGAAATTGTATTTTACCATTGTATATACCCTAGTAGTTTGTTTGTTAATATATCATAGCCCAGTAGTTTATTTATCTTGTTTATATACCCAGTAGTTTGTTTGTTATCATGATATTTACATTTCTTGTATATACCCAGTAGTTTCTTTGTTATCATATCATTTTGATTGTATATACATATTTATTACATTTTTACCAGTGAAATATCAAAAATTATTCATTCTATAAAAGTGATATTTTTCATCACTTTTGCTGATTTGACCAATCAAATTAATTACTAGAAAATACCAAAATAATTGACCAATCAGAAAGCCTGACATATATCTCAGTACCTGGACAGGGGGAACTACATTTTTTGTTTACAAATGATCGCTGTAGGCCTAGTTAGCATACGGGGTAGGTTTTTCGTTGATAAAAAATGTAATAAACAGAATATCTAACAGTGTCTTCAGTAATACCAAATATATTTCACTCGTGTGGCTAATATTTAGATATTTTTCACTCGTGCTGCGCACTCGTGAAAAATATCGAAATATTAGCCCCACTCGTGAAATATATTTGGTATTATTGAAAACACTGTTAGATATCCTCTATATATATATATTGTATACATATGTCTCTTGTCTTTTTCCAGTCTACAACCATGATAGAGGAAGCCCTGGACCTGGCCGAACAGAAGAATGCTGCTGCTGCTGAAGGCTCTAAATAGACTTGATCGGGGTAAAATCTGAGAAGTCACTTGAACATAGCATTGGATCCCTAGGGATTCTGTAGAGATGAAGAGGATTACTATTGGTTCTGTGGGAATGTCAATGGATACCATGGAAGGATTTTTTTCTGTGAAGAAATTATTGATGATTCTGTTGATTTTCAATGGGCAACTTAGATGGCTGAACCTTTTTGTTAAGTAGCCATGATAGCAAGGCAAAATTAATGTTTAATATTTATATCTTATTATATAAGAGGAATATATTTATATCTCTTGTCTATAGGTTAATTTTTCTATGTTTAACAAAACTCTGAGAACACTGTTGATATATGTTTCTTGGTTCCAAGCGATATAGATAATGGCTGTGTAGGTAACTAGCTACATGTACATGGTCCAGTATCCTCAGGCGTGTCGGCCAGGTGCCTTGAATTAATCCTTTCTGTTTTAGATGAAATACTGCTGGTTATCCTAGGTCTTGAATCTGATGTTTCTCATGGTTAATTGTTGAAGTTTTATGGTAATATTTTGCACGGCATCAAATTTAAGTCTGACACAATGATCAGGGCATCCAGTTGACCCTTGACTTTTAGCAATTTCAGAAGTCAAATCACTAATTCTGAGAAATCTGAAGGGTCAAAACATATGTCAAATAGACATGTCCCTTCAAACCCAAGAGTCAGATCTCAATTTGGGGAGTCAAAAACATACTCTCAAGGGTCTACTGGATGCCCTGATGATATTATTTAGAGTTAAAGATACAAAGTCATGAAATAATATATAGTTTGGAAGATAAACAAAAGTGGAAATGTGGACTGAAATGAGATGTGGTGTATTACTTTAAGCAACAACACAAGAATTAGGTTAATCCTTGTTTCACAAATTTGACAGGTAGTGTCAATATTTTGTATAACTTTGTATCTAAAAAAATCATAATCTAGAGCCTTTTATTTTGAATGAGACTCGTATGTTCTGAGCGTTTGCTCTTAATTTGTTTACAAAGAGCTGACAACATGTCTTTAAGGCCAGGAATTCCGGCTTACTGGTGTTACTTCAATTACACAGACTCACAACATGTACTGCACGCCCGAGGTCTGGTGTTGACAGACACTGTGTGTAGCTAGTCTCTCACACATGCTGGGTGTACTTTTATGTTATCTATTATTAGCTGTCAAAAATATGGAGTTCATGGCCACACCAATATCCCAACAGCTACAGAGTCTGATTTCCAATACTCAGCATATTGCAAAATATAGGATACACACATCAGGATATATATAGACTGCAGGTTAGTATACAGGTACTCACGTCTGTACACAGTCTGGTTAGTATACAACAGTAACAACATACGGGTACTCACGTCTGTACACAGTCTGGTTAGTATACAACAGTAACAACATACGGGTACTCACGTCTGTACACAGTCTGGTTAGTATACAACAGTAACAACATACGGGTACTCACGTCTGTACACAGTCTGGTTAGTGATTACTGTCTACAGAAGCTACTTTTTTTTTTTCTTTTTGGTTCGGGGGGAGGGGGTATGCTGAACAGAACAATGATTATTTTTGGAGTATTTACATTTTCTTCCCCTTTGCTGGCAAGGGTATATTTTATAGTCTATTTAACATTATACCTATGGACCATTTCGTTTTATTATGACACAGGGCTGGTCTCTGTTTTGGTCTCGTATCGTGGTTACTGAAGTATAAAATCATGCTGGCCTATGTATTTTAAAAATTGTTTTCTTACTTAGTTGTAAGAACGATTATCATTATCATAATAACCGTCATAGAACTTTTTACTTTTTGTGTTTGTTATTAATAAAATATTTAACAACGTGTTCACTGTGACTGTTTTGATTTGCGCCATAATTAACTTGCTGAGTAATAAATGTATATTCCACCAAACAATATACTAACATTTGATTAAACATATTACACCGCTGAAAATATATCAAAATGTTTCTACTGTTAATAAAGCGCAATTACAGCCGTCAAATCAACTAAACAGAGTAATCATGGACGCATGCCCCGATCCTGTCAATCGTACCAGCCGCGGGAAAGCTAGAAGATTAATCCGTGATGGTTGACCAATGAAAACCGTTGTTTCATCAACATTTTCGCCGATGTAGGACTACAACAAGCATTATAGTACTATTGTTAAGAAGATTGTTTGGAATTAATTTGTTGAGTAAGTACAAATGCCGTTTGGATCGTCGATTAGGAACCTGAGAATTTGTTACATTATCAATGTTGGACCTTCCCTAGTGTGTATAGCACATATTCATGCGTTTAGGGGGTCAATATTAACATTCGGTAAAAATGATGTGATGAGCATTTTGTTATGTTATTATGAAGTTGGTCAGAACTAAACAATGAGCCAACTGACCAAAAGTGAATGTCACAGGGTCGAATGATTGAGGTTCTAGGTCAGGTTTAGTATTTTTCATTGACGAACCTTCTATTATGAGATTATGAAACAATATTTTGAATTAAAGGATCAGTCAACTGACCAAAGATCAAAGTTATTTGATTGTAGTGTTTGTTTGTTGGGTTTGTCGCCCCATGAAGAGCAATTGTCATTTTGAGGCATGGTCTCCTTGTAGTAGAGTGTTGCTACATCACTTAACAATACACAGAGATCCGTCGCATGCCATCCAGAACAATAAGAGTAAAGCGCCTTTCTAATGTGTCCGTTTCTTAGCTTCCTGAGAAACATATGTACCACAATCGGTGGAGAGAGCCAGTCACCTCGGATCTTTATCTGGGGTTATATGGCCGATGCTCTATCCAATTGAGCTATCGGTCAAAGACAAAGTGGATCTCAGACTACGATCCTGGCTATTGATGGGGGGAGGTTTTGAAATAAAATAAATCAAACTTACAAATGAATAATGCAGCAGTATTTACATTTCTGCTAGCCCAGGAAATATGGAGGTGGGAGGAAACAAGAATGTATATTTTTTTCCTTGAGCAGATGTCTTCTTGACGATTATGGGGGATACATTGCTGTCATTGAATTGTGGGTCGAATTATTGTTGATATTTAGATTGGGTTGATCCACAATTTCCTAAGTTGCTGGACATGTAGTATGCAGGCTTTGGGTACATCAACGTTATATTCATTAGATTAAGGAAACTCTTTAATTCAAAATTATTCGAATGAAAGTATTATTAGATTTCAGTAAATATTTTTGTTCAGGAACTTTCCTTAAATTCTGATTACTTTCCTATAGAACACAAGAAGTTAACGAATCTCAACAAAGACCTAACATTAATAATGGAAGGAACACACGAAAATACCAAGCCAATAGAGATTTTAACGCCGAGACGCCGTAATACGGGACGTTAAAAAGGGCACGATCGGACACAAGTGATTTGTATTTCAGTACCCCGACAAGGTAAGTATGTATAGGTACTGTGATCTCTACCCCGACAAGGTAAGTATCTATAGGTACTGTGATATGTACCCCGACAAGGTAAGTACCTATAGGTACTGTGATATGTACCCCGACAAGGTAAGTACATGTACCTATAGGTACTGTGACATGTACCCCGACAAGGTAAGTACCTATAGGTACTGTGACATGTACCCCGACAAGGTAAGTACCTATAGGTACTGTGATATGTACCCCGACAAGGTAAGTACCTATAGGTACTGTGACATGTACCCCGACAAGGTAAGTATCTATAGGTACTGTGATATGTACCCGACAAGGTAAGTACCTATAGGTACTGTGATATGTACCCCGACAAGGTAAGTACCTATAGGTACTGTGACATGTACCCCGACAAGGTAAGTACCTATAGGTACTGTGATCTCTACCCCGACAAGGTAAGTACCTATAGGTACTGTGATATGTACCCCGACAAGGTAAGTACCTATAAGTACTGTGACATGTACCCCGACAAGGTAAGTACCTATAGGTACTGTGATATGTACCCCGACAAGGTAAGTACCTATAGGTACTGTGATATGTACCCCGACAAAGTAAGTATCTATAGGTACTGTGATATGTACCCCGACAAGGTAAGTATCTATAGGTACTGTGATATGTACCCGACAAGGTAAGTACCTATAGGTACTGTGATATGTACCCCGACAAGGTAAGTACCTATAGGTACTGTGATATGTACCCGACAAGGTAAGTACCTATAGGTACTGTGATCTCTACCCCGACAAGGTAAGTACCAATAGGTACTGTGATATGTACCCGACAAGGTAAGTACCTATAGGTACTGTGATATGTACCCCGACAAGGTAAGTATCTATAGGTACTGTGATATGTACCCCGACAAGGTAAGTATCTATAGATACTGTGATATGTACCCCGACAAGGTAAGTATCAATAGGTACTGTGATATGTACCCCGACAAGGTAAGTACCTATAGGTACTGTGATATGTACCCCGACAAGGTAAGTACCTATAGGTACTGTGATATGTACCCCGACAAGGTAAGTACCTATAGGTACTGTGACATGTACCCCGACAAGGTAAGTACCTATACGTACTGTGATATGTACCCCGACAAGGTAAGTATCTATAGGTACTGTGATATGTACCCCGACAAGGTAAGTACCTATACGTACTGTGATATGTACCCCGACAAGGTAAGTATCTATAGGTACTGTGATATGTACCCGACAAGGTAAGTATCTATAGGTACTGTGATATGTACCCCGACAAGGTAAGTACCTATAGGTACTGTGACATGTACCCCGACAAGGTAAGTACCTATACGTACTGTGATATGTACCCCGACAAGGTAAGTACCTATAGGTACTGTGATATGTATCCCGACAAGGTAAGTACCTATAGGTACTGTGACATGTACCCCGACAAGGTAAGTATCTATAGGTACTGTGATATGTACCCCGACAAGGTAAGTATCTATAGGTACTGTGATATGTACCCCGACAAGATAAGTACCTATAGGTACTGTGATATGTACCCCGACAAGGTAAGTACCTATAGGTACTGTGACATGTACCCCGACAAGGTAAGTACCTATAGGTACTGTGATATGTACCCCGACAAGGTAAGTACCTATAGGTACTGTGATATGTACCCCGACAAGATAAGTACCTATAGGTACTGTGATATGTACCCCGACAAGGTAAGTATCTATAGGTACTGTGATATGTACCCCGACAAGGTAAGTACCTATAGGTACTGTGATATGTACCCCGACAAGGTAAGTATCTATAGGTACTGTGATATGTACCCCGACAAGGTAAGTACCTATACGTACTGTGATATGTACCCCGACAAGGTAAGTACCTATAAGTACTGTGACATGTACCCCGACAAGGTAAGTACCTATAGGTACTGTGATATGTACCCCGACAAGGTAAGTATCTATAGGTACTGTGATATGTACCCCGACAAGGTAAGTATCTATAGGTACTGTGATCTCTACCCCGACAAGGTAAGTACCTATAGGTACTGTGATATGTACCCCGACAAGGTAAGTACCTATAGGTAGTGATATGTACCCCGACAAGGTAAGTATCTATAGGTACTGT
This sequence comes from Pecten maximus, assembly GCF_902652985.1. NCBI lineage: Eukaryota > Metazoa > Mollusca > Bivalvia > Pectinida > Pectinidae > Pecten > Pecten maximus. The sequence continues at coordinate 4,337,350 of NC_047018.1, read as the reverse complement.
GATATGTACCCCGACAAGGTAAGTATCTATAGGTACTGTGATATGTACCCCGACAAGGTAAGTACCTATAGGTACTGTGATATGTACTGTGATCTCTACCCCGACAAGGTAAGTACCTATAGGTACTGTGATCTCTACCCCGACAAGGTAAGTACCTATAGGTACTGTGATATGTACCCCGACAAGGTAAGTATCTATAGGTACTGTGATATGTACCCGACAAGACTCTAAAACCAACTAAATAGCTATTAGACACTAATAAACTAAATATTGACTATGAATTACCAAGCCAACAAAATAGCTATTAAACTTCAAAATACAATATAATGCGATGAGATAAACTGCAATGTTCAGTCTGAATTACAAAACCAATAAGATAGTTATTAGATACTAATAAACTGAATATTGACTCTGAATTATAAAACCGACAAAATAGCTTTCATATTCTAATAAACTAAATATTGACTCTGAATTATAAAACCGACAAAATAGCTATCAGACACGATATGGTTTATTGAACAAATTGCATTGATAGTTACATGATATGATTCAAGCTACATATAGAGATAACATGTATGCATTGATTGTGCTTGTAAAAACGTAAATATTGAAATCTTTGATTAAGATTTCTTCAACTTCACGAATTAATGAGGTAAGATTTCTAATGGAAGCAGACACGACGTTATTGTCATCATAAAACAAAACCAAATTTAAAAAATGCGCCTTTTTATTTTAGATACGACGTCACAAAATCGACTGATTACAATTAAGAAGGTAAGTTACAAAACATGTATTCATACCTGTCAAGTGTCCTGCTCAATCTCCATTGCAAAATTTTAGTCTAAAACTGGAGATTTTGTCAGATGTGTGTTTTATCGTTAAAACTTTGTCGGTTACTGGATTACAAACTGGAGATCGCCATTTTTCCTTGACAGATATGATATAACGACAATGCATTGATATCTTACTCTACACTAATACAAGTCTACTTTTAACTTCATGTACACAGATGTGCCCAATCTCGATGTTATGTTCATGTACATGTACATGTAATTATTTCACGAAATAGTTTACTGTATTACATAAATTTATGTGAAATAACTCGTCAATTACGTCATTCTTTTTTATCAATCAATTACATTGTATCAATAACTGATGTCCTAAGCATCACTGATATTTCCTAGAAAAACGAAACAGCTGTATGTTGGCGTTTAATACATTTTTGTATCTTCTGTATCTAACTCGTATTGAAAGCTGCTAATATCGTGCATGTGTTTTTGACATCTGAAACATCAATGAATTAATACAATAGCCATTTAATCGTCAATCTTTATCCTAATCAACAGTTATATGGTGGCCTACGTTATCTACAATATTTTCCCGCGTGATTCAATTACACGAACCGTTTATACAAGAGTCCCAATTGACCTGTATCGTTCACGCGGGTTTTTCATGTGTCACATTCTATTCTATGTCTTCAATATAAGAAATATTTAAACAATGTCTATTGATCTGAAATGTTTAATAAAGTAAACCCTGGTCAATTCAGACCAATGATAGTTGTAACATCGACAACCCTATTTACAAGTTTGCTATTAACAAAATGTGTGCGTTATTTAATTGTTTTGAAAAAGCCAATAATGTTTAATCCCAAAGCTGCAGAGCAAATTAATCTAACATGCTCGGGTCATGGCCTGTCGTCTTTGATATACAAAATTTGCTTAGATGCTTTGAACTATTTAGGCACAGTAATTTGAAAGGTTAAAACCAATTATTGAATAAATAAACTTAAATCTTAGTATAATGTAAGTAAGAATATTACCTTAGGTCTTGGGTTTTTCAGAAATGGGTCAAGGTTATTTATCTAAACGCACCTTATAATGCTAGCATAGTGTCTCGCTAGTGACCCTACTTTGTTGAAATCCTTACAGGGACTCCAGCGCCGGACCATACAAAGTAAAGTCTCATTGCCCTATTGATATCAAACACTGTAGGAATGTAGTTGTAGCATTGCTCCGAAAGAATACAAACGTCCAATCGAGCTGTTTATCATAGCAACAAGTAACCGTATAAAAATGGGTGTGGGGAAATCCCGCCTCGACGGTGGCGTCACGCGTATATCCGCGTAAAAATCTTCATGGTGAAAATAATAAAACTCGTTTTACTGAAATATGCAATGGTCTCTTACAGACACGAGTGTAAGTATATGCCTTTACACATAAACCTTTGTCTTCAAACATCACATTCACCTTCACAAAACCTACTAAAAACAGAGATCGCTACACACATCCATATAGTGGTCATACATAATCACACGCCGAAGTCACATACACTGTCATGGACACGAACACTGCCACAAACGGCGGTCCACAACTCACAGCCACACTGAGGCCATTACATACAGGAATATACAGTGTCCACAACGCACAGCCACACTGAGCCCACTGCATACAGGGACAAACCGCGCCTAGAACATTCACACTGAGGCCGCTACATACATAAACAAAACCAAGCTCAGAACACAGCAACACTGAAGCCGCTATATTCAGCAACACACTGTATAGAAGACACACAAACACTTTCAAGCCGCTACATACAGCAACACACCGTATACAAGACACACAGCCACTTTCAAGCCGCTACATACAGCAACACACCGTGTACAAGACACACAGACACTTTCAAGCCGCTACATACAGCAACACACCGTGTACAAGACACACAAACACTTTGAAGTCACCATATTCAGCAACATACCGTATACAGGACACACATCTACACTGGGGCCACTACATACAGCAACACACCGTGTACAGGACACACATCTACACTGGGGCCACTACATACAACAACACACCGTGTACAGGACACACATCTACACTGGGGCCACTACATACAACAACACACCGTGTACAGGACACACATCTACACTGGGGCCACTACATACAGCAACACACCGTGTACAGGACACACATCTACACTGGGGCCACTACATACAGCAACACACCGTGTACAGGACACACATCTACACTGGGGCCACTACATACAACAACACACCGTGTACAGGACACACATCTACACTGGGGCCACTACATACAACACACCGTGTACAGGACACACATCTACACTGGGGCCACTACATACAACAACACACCGTGTACAGGACACACATCTACACTGGGGCCACTACATACAGGAACTAAGCATGTCCAGTTTACACAGTCACACCGAAACCAATACATTCAGCAACATACGATGTACACGGCACACCGCCACACTTAGGCTACTACATTCAGCAACACACTCTGTACAGGACACACCGCCACACGAGGGCCACTACATACCGAGGCCACTACATGATGGGACGACTAAATTTAACAAAACACCATGTCCACCACTCATTGATGTCATTTACACACAGCCACATGCTGTGGCCACCAGATTGGGGACGAAGTGAACCTGTAAGTCATTGTTGTCGACATACATGATGGACAGCGAGCTATATGAGATCGGGGCACAGCATGGGGTCAGCTGCCTCATCATATTCCATTCGTTCTGGTTCCACCGATGATCCTGTATCATCTGGGTGTGGTTGTAGTGGGCTTGATGTTGAGCTGCAATTTATAATATGCAACATTTGTTATTTTTGGTCATGTAAAAAATTACTATCATAAATACTGCAGACACGAACTATTACCGCTATCATCGCATTAAAGAGAAGAATACTTTCTTTCAAGATCAATTAGAATTCGAACACCGAAACGCCTGTGTTAACCTTTAATTTAAACATTTAGCATAGAAAATTATAATGTCAGCCAGTCCTTACACTCTTTGGGAGTGTAGTGTTATTGTTTCCAAATTACATTTTTGTAATAGCGTTACAATTCCCACATTAATACTCGTTGTGGTATTACCTTCGCATGAGCCGTAACAGTAGTTGGCCTGGAACGAAACCGGGCTTACAATGCTGTCCCAGCCGATATCTTGGAAGTTGATGGTGAGGGGCTTCATACAGCACTCCGTGGAACTCTCTGTACACTCTCTTGGTGTGCTTCGTCCATGCCGGAAATGGTTTCCTTTCTTAGTTGTTATCACCAAGAAGGGCCTCGTGTCATTTTTAAAACTATATATTGTCCTTGGATTTTTTCGTATACAGCTTCTACAAAGAATGGAGATGCCATCATTTTGACGTGGCTTCTGAAGCCAGCGTATGACCGACTTTTTCACCCCTATCTTCAGCCAGCCGTATTTGATACGTGTCTCAAGTCTGTTGACCATGTTTTTGGGGCGGCGCCTGCCCTTTTGGTCCTGTTTCAGTTCTGACATGATAAATGTTTGGATATGGGGGTCCTGATGATGGAAAAGCTTGTAGATCCAAATCTCGGCTGAAAATACGTCCTTGGGATTCACCTTTCCCTCCACGTCAAAGTGATAACATCCTGTGCCTTTCTTGTTCATGCATTCGGACGTTACTGAAACGAAAAGCATTTAGTTGTGAAATCGTCTTACTAAGTAACTACGTCTGTGACTTACTAATGTTATTTGGCAAGTAGAGGAACCATTGAAGTAATATACATGTAGACCATTCTTGGAAAATCAGAAACACGGGCAGTGGGTTGTTTACACCGAGAAATCCTTAACAGTGTGACTGTTAATGCCATCCAGTTTGTTAATGATAAAGTAAACAATGAAACACCAAAGAACTAGCTAGATTTAAGGATGCCAATTTGAATAATTTTGTTTTGTGTAAAGTCACATAGTTATACTTAACATACATATGTATTTTCTATCAAAGTCCCGAATTGCCACATACTCAAACTATAGGCAACAACTGTCCTACTTATCCTGAGCAGAAAAGGGTGCAATCTGAAGCTCCTTTTGTGCTTTTTGGCAGCTTTATATTATCTGAAATTCCTCACGGAGGTGATGTATATGGATACAAGACCATAGGTTATTTTAGATGTATTTTAACTTAGAAATTACGAATCTCGCTCTAATTGTGCAATCAGCCGCAAAGATTTAGTCATCTTTGGAGTCAATTTTCAAATTGTTCTTCTACACAGTCGATTTACTCTGTATTATAAAATACCAAATATAATTTAACGTTCTTTTTTGATATCTAAATATTACTTTATTTTACTTATTGCTGAAATCATAATAGACAAAGTCCATGTATAAAAGTCGGTTTATAAATCCTTAAAGCGTACAAATGCCACTTAAATTAATTTTCATTTCGGAATTACGAGTATAAAATATTATTTAGTATACGAGGTCTTACAACCTGGATAATATAAAATTTGTATCAAGGAGACTTTCGAACTTTTAAAGCAGCCAGAAAGAACATTTAGTTGAATAGTGTTTACAATATTTTTTTTAATTCTTTTATTTTTTATTTTTTTTTTTTTTATTTTTTTTTTTTATGTTTCTTATTACATCACGTCAATTCGATTTCAAATATTGAAAAAAACATATTGTTTCTTTATGTTTGATAATTGGAATGACCGTTAAATTTACTTAATTCAAGTTCAAACGACCTCGGAGATGTCTTTCTGTTTGATTGTCAATATATCACATGCCATTTGGTGGTACATTTGTATATGAAAACTAACACACTGTATTCAGTTTCAGTTAGCCTGACTAAAGCGGCAATGTGAAAACATGACCAGTAACATATAGCCCATTGGAATGATAGCTATTGTCCATATAGCACCTAAATGTAATATTTTATTATCAATGTCATTTATTGCAATTTAACCTCCATTTTTAGCTCGCCATCTACTTTTACCCAATTTATTGTGGTGGTTTTTTTTAATAATTTACTTATTTCCTAGAAATCCTTCAGTGATGTCATTCCGATAACTTTATCCATGGGCTATCATCAACGCCTTGGATTTCTATTCCATTTAGTTATTTATTTAAATCCTTAAAAAAATACTTCTACATTAATGATCAACGCCTTGGATTTCTATTCCATTTAGTTATTTATTTAAATCTTTAAAACATACTTCTACATCAATTATCAACGCCTTGGATTTCTATTCCATTTAGTTATTTATTTAAATCTTTAAAACATACTTCTACATCAATTATCAACGCCTTGGATTTTCTATTCCATTAGTCATTTATTTAAATTTTTACAAAATACTTCTACATTTATGATTAATGCCTTGGATTTCTATTCCATTTAGTTATTTATTTAAAAAAAAAATACTTTATTTAGTTATTTATTTAAATCTGAACGTTTACTTCTTCAGTAAAATAACACATTAAGTTGACCTGACACTTTTGTTCTATGAAGCGACGTATCTTAGCACTGTAGTAGTAGCTTTATCATAATACTTGTTTTTCAGAATAGACACGTCATGGCAATCAACATTTGCCAATGACCTCTAGGCTCGATGACCTTTTATACAAAAACTAGAACTTTGACGCGTATGTCATTCCGAAGATAGGTTTTGGATATCAGCACACAGCGTTTCTGATATAAATGGGAGAGACTTAGTTCGTTTCTAATTGTTTCCAGCTGGCTGAAGCATTCACAAACATGTTTCATGTGACGACACACCAGCGGATTTAACATAAAGCATGTTCAAAATACCCAACCCTTCGTCATAATGATATCTTATTTAGCCTTGAAAACAGTGGATCGACAAGGGTATGGCATGTGCTGTCATTTTTCACACAGATGTTCAGTAATAAAACATGTCGACAAGTGATGGTAATCACACAAACGATAAGTGCTGCCTGTTTTGCCATATCACATTTCATACTGGACGCATTGACATCAGGATAATACGTAGGGTACAAAGTCCTTTTCGTCAAGACACATATAATCAGCCATGCCTTTTAGAGTACAGTGTACCTCCGTGGTAATCTAGATTTGGAATATAGATTGGCCTAACAAACAGCGACATGCTAATAGATTTAGATGTATTTCTCCTTCACAATTATAATATCACATTCGACTGACCATGGAGCACATACACGTACTGGTGTTTCTGTAGAGATAGGCGATAGTGTCTCGTACCTCCAAAAAAATACTATGACAACCTGTCACGTGTCTACAAGGAAACACCATGACAACCTGTCACGTGTCTACAAGGAAACACAATGACAATCTGTTACGTAGGAAACACCATGACAACCTGTCACGTGTCCACAAGGAGACATCATGACAACCTATCGCGTGTCCACAGTAACATCATGGCAACCTGTCACGTGTCCACAAGGAAACACAATGACATGTCAACTGTCCACCAGTAACACCATGATAATCTGTCACGAGTCCACATAGAACCCCCATGACAACATATCACGTGTCCACCAGTTACACCACGACAACCTGTCACTTGTCTACATGGAGACATCATGACAACCTATCGCGTGTCCACAGTAACATCATGGCAACCTGTCACGTGTCCACAAGGAAACACAATGACATGTCAACTGTCCACCAGTAATACCATGATAATCTGTCACGAGTCCACATAGAACCCCCATGACAACATATCACGTGTCCACCAGTTACACCACGACAACCTGTCACTTGTCTACATGGAAACACCAAAGCAACCTATCGCGTGGCCACAGTAACACCATGACACCCTATCGCGTGCCCACAGTAACACCTTGACACCATATCGCGTGGCCACAGTAACACTATCACAACCTATCGCGTGGCCACCGTAACACCATGACATCCTATCGCGTGGCCACAGTAACACCATGACATCCTATCGCGTGGCCACCGTAACACCATGACATCCTATCACGTGTCCACCGTTACACCATATCGCGTGGCCACAGTAACACCATGACACCCTATCGCGTGGCCACAGTAGCACTATGACATCATATCGCGTGGCCACAGTAACACCATGACAACCTATCGCATGGCCACAGTAACACCACGACACCCTATCACGTGGCCATAGTAACACCATGGCAACCTATCACATGGCCACAGTAACACCATGACGACCTATCGCGTGTCTTTTATGAAAACACCATGACACCCTATCGCGTGGCCACAGTAACACCATGACACCTTATCGCGTGGCCACAGTAACACCATGACACCCTATCGCGTGGCCACGGTAGCATCATGACAACCTATCGTGTGGCCACAGTAACACCATGACGACCTATCGCGTGTCTTCATGAAAACACCATGACACCCTATCGCGTGGCCACAGTAACACAATGACACCCTATCGCGTGGCCACAGTAACACCATGACAACCTATCGCGTGGCCACAGTAACACTATCACAACCTATCACGTGACCACGGTAACACCATGACGACCTATCGCGTGTCTATTTGGAAACACCATGACACCCTATCGCATTGCCACAGTAACACCATGACAACCAATCTGACAACCTATCGCGTGGCCACAGTAACACCATGACAACCTATCGCAGGGCCACAGTAACACCATGACACCCTATCGTGTGGCCACAGTAACACCATGTCACCCTATCGCGTGGCCACAGTAACACCATGACAACCTATCGCGTGGCCACAGTAACACCATGACAACCTATCGCAGGGTCACAGTAACACCATGACATCCTATCGCGTGGCCACAGTAACACCATGACACCCTATCGCGTGGCCACAGTAACACCATGAAATCCAATCGCGTGGCCACAGTAACACCATGACACCCTATCGCGTGGCCACATTAACACCATGAAATCCAATCGCATGGCCACAGTAACACCATGACACCCTATCGCGTGGCCACATTAACACCATGAAATCCAATCGCATGGCCACAGTAACACCATGACACCCTGTCGCGTGGCCACATTAACACCATGACAACCTATCGCGTGCCCCTTGGAACCACGACCACCATGGAACCAGAGACGTATAAGGACGTATAAGGAGATCATTGCAAACGTAATAAAATACAATTTGTATTAAGAATTCATTGACAGTGTCTTAGTGCACCACAATTTTAATCGAGCCTCGAACACAAAACGCCCTAGACTGATTGATATGTAAAAAGTAGTACTTGTACTGGTCATTTTTTTAACAATATCTGATCCCTATGAACTGTGCCTGTAATTGGCATTTCAAACTAGTTCAATACCCAGTCCTTTCGACGCCAGGCAGTTTTCATGAAACAGACCTATCTGGTCAGAACCGGTGAGCAATATTGGTTTAACCTCGACCTCAGAAATACCGAGACTAGACGTGCTAAACAATTAGTCACAAACATACTGCTATACATGTTGAATGTTATGTAATCTGTGTTTATGTTATACTAGATATTGACCCTTAAACATTCCGTCACTGTCAGAGCTTTGCTTGCCGATTAACAATACAGACAAAGCCAATTATAAGTCTGCTTCTGATGTTGATTTCACGCATAATGAACATATAGTCTCATTCAATTAAAAAAAAAGACTGAATATGTTTGAAGGGTATAACTAGTGAAAACACAGTAATTTAATAACGGCTCTTATAAGTATCGTTATGATATCCAATTCTGCTTGATTAGAATTTGTTCATATCGGCATTTCAGTCTAGGAAAACGTGACAACACTCTAGTGTATATATGTTAGTCTAAGTTTACTTTCAATAAAGAGAATATTTTCTTCTTACTAAGAAAAGAGATGAAGTACTTTGTAGAAATCTACCATGTCATATCTTTATGTGAAATAAAATCATTGTCAAACTAGTCTTCAATATGTTTAGCAGTAATATAATTATTTTCTGTTAATGTAAGCATTCTTGTACGGAAGCTATATTTTGGTATACATGATACACATATAAACTCGTTTGACGTGTTAAGGGGGTTCTAGGCGTTACATGATTCCAGTTGTTTGTATCGCGATGTGTTAATATTCTGAAATGTGAAGAACCTACAGACCTGATACCGAAATACGTTGCCTGTTTAAAAGTTTAAACAAAATCTAGAAACCTGAATAGAAGATTTGCGAGACAAGTGATACAATTTATTCGTTAACGAAAGACGGTGCATAACATTTTGTTATTGTTTTGTCAAAAAATATCAATTGAAATATGTTGTCATGAATAAGCGTCATATTGATAATAAATGATAGTTGGAATTATTCTACGCAGATTGGTGTTATTATCGATTATTGTTAAGGTAAGCACAACTTTGCAGCAAATATAGGTATTTGTAAGTTGGTTTAAATAGTCAATTAATTAGTTATAAAACTTCTGATAGAAGCACTTACCCATATGACTTTGCATAATTTTCTTTGTTTTAAAAGCCTGAATTTTTAAGGACGTCTGTTTGAAACTAATTAAACACCTGGTCGTGGTATTGGTTATGTTAAAATGTTTCTCTGTTTCGTGATAATCGAGTCCGTGTAATACAACCTATCCCCTGATATCTGAATCCAAAGTCCAACGCTCAGAGTCGTTGCTATGATGTCTTCAAGTAGACTCAGGCTAACACAGTTCTGTCTTTTGTGCGTTGAGAGAACCTTTGGAACTACAATTTCGTCAAATGCGGTTTTTTTTTTTTCTTTTTTGGAAATATTGACGTACTATTTATATTCCCGTTACAAATTTTGAATAGTGCCAATGTTTAAACTTACTTCAACAAATCGTGATACTTGTTCATGGACAACGCGTGCATTCGGCGTGGAGACACACATGGCAAGCACTCCCAACGTCACGCAACAATAGGTGTCAAAATCATAGTGCATGTTCACAATGGGTATTGTACTTGGGTTCCACATATTCTATAATTCTGATAATACTATTTTATATAAGAGAAGCCTTACTTTCGAAGTGAGGTAGATTTGATGATCAGGAGCAGTCTTGACTGTAATTAATAATACTTATATATGCTTTCATTGTTGATAAACTCAAGAATTCAAATATATAGTGCTACAGTGGCACAGTTTTTTATCACAGAAACATGTTTATGTCGCGCATTACGAAATATTAAGTCACAGTTTAAGGACAACATTTGCGAATTTAGACGGATTAATCTTTGATAATCTGTTTATAAAGTGTTTAGTTTAAATCTCTGTTGAGCTTAACACTAATTCTACTCAGACAAGAATAAACCACAAAATACAAGGTCAAGGACTCGGAATTGGCCACTGACGTGATTAAGTATCAACATGGAGCATAGCCTGAAGAGAATATAACATATGAAATATATCTAACAAAAATACCTTTTAAGCATTGAACTACTTTCAGTTGGAAGTTATGGGCCGATGAATGCCAACTGGACAAAGGCAAATTTAATGAAGCGCGCTAGCGCTTCATGTTGAATTTGCCTTTGTCCAGTTGGCATTCATCGGCCCATAACTTCCAAATGAAAGCAGTTCAATGCTTATATTTACATTTGACAACGACTTTTAAAGACTATATCCAGGAATTTTGCTTCTACGATGAATGAACAAATTATTATCGTCAAAGACGGAACAGCCTTTTCAACAGCCATCTTTCGTTATCGCCGACGTTACAATTATGACGTCACTATAATAATGACGTCATAATAAAGATTTGGAAGTTATGGACTCGTAACCTTCAAGTGAGCTTGGTAAGGTTATATAGTGGGGCTGCAGTGTAAATGTAAATATACATGAGTGAACAGGCATACATGTGCGTGTATTGGATGAAGATATAATTAATATGCCTACATGATGTCTACTTGGTATTTACAATCTGTGAATTTTACAATATGCCAGCAATTGTTAATGTATAATGTGTATTTTAATTTACTATAATAATAATGTTATGGTCATTCTCTACACTAAACGTTATATATCACGTTCATTTGTCGGTGTGGGTGTGGTGCGAAAGTGATCAATAATTTTGTTATAATATGTATATTCACATGTCTACGGATGAGCCAAAAGGCTTAAAGCAATAAAGAACTTGAACTTGAACCTTATATATCTGCTATCAACGTTAATCAATTTCCACCTACCGTCCGACCCCATAACGAGAACTTGTTTTTTCCGGGAGTAAAAGTTCGGGTGTGTCCGTTGCCTCCTTCTCGTGTCCAATCCATCACTCATGTACTGGTGGTGTAGGTATTTGAAGGGCAACGCGGGTCGTGGACCGTGAAGTTTAGGAGGGGCGTCAAGTCGTAGTTTTTCCAGAACGCGGCGCTTTATATTCTCGATGTGCTCCTGTTCTTGGAGTTTCATCAAGTCCGCCGCAGTTAGGGGATTCGTATGAGCAGGTACGATAACACCTGGTTTTGTTCGTTTTCCAATAGAATCATTATATGCCAATTCCGATTCTGTTGAGTTGAGATTGGTGTCGTTGTTCACGTCTAAATCAATTAAAGTCACAATTGGTGTGTAATCTTCTGTTTTGTTAACACTAGTACTTTTTGTTGAATCTGTAGTATTATCCACATTTAAAGTTCTTTTTTCATCCAAGTATGATTTTGTCCGTAGAGAACCAGTAATATGTTTGATACTATCCATTTCCTCGGTAACCTGGTCTTGGCTCGAGTCGTGTTGAGGACCAGAACCACTCAATCTAGCCTCAGCTTGTCCTTTTTCGACTGATCTTCTGGGAGACGAGTTTACGAAGTCGGCGAGGACAACGAAATGCAAAAGTATCGTCAATAAAATAGCGTGCCCCATGGTCACCGAATGAACACGTAAATTATCTGACCGACCAAAGCGGTTCCCCGACGGAGTATGGCTCAACATGTGCTGCCTGTTGGATCATTATACCAACGAATAGGGGTGTGTGGTAAGTTGTCCAATCGAAACGGTTAGAATTAATCCGAAATCCCAGAGGACCATCAAAGGGTATCTACAAACTAAAAAAAAAGACTTATGATTCTGGTTTAAGATTGATGCGTTAGTTGATTTACTGTTTTTAAAGTATTTTACAATAAAAAGGAATGTACATGGTTGTGATCTACTGTAAATATCCATTATAACACTTTGAAAATGTTTTGACCGGCTTACAAAAAAAACATGAAAAGTTTTCGGGTTTTTCTTTAAAGATTTAGATACATATCGGACTGGTTAATTTTGCTGATAAAATCCGGTTTTATTTGTAGCGTTAATTTCCCCATAACTCTACACGACTGTTAAAGAGAATTTACAACTGAGTACTGTCCGCATAAAACGCAATGTACTTCTTGAAAGGTTAATCCATATTTTTTTCATCTGTAAATAATCATCTGATTAAACTCCCCACGCGTGTTTTTGACGGGGGGAAATTCGGTCAACAAACTGAAGAACGTTTATATTGAATCAAGCTAGACCGAGAACCCGCTATATACAGGAAAGGAAAGCCGCGTAACCTTGAACGGCTCTGTGTAGTACAGCACTCTCAAGGATGGGATTATTATAGATATAATCTTTGACATATGTGTTTCTCATTCAGACGTCTGCATGTACATAGCACTCGTGGATGTCGTTAGCGATAGTTTCTGCTACTCTCCCTCATATCCCCATTTCGTCTCACAATGTTACTTCCTCGTCGGAAGGAGAATTATATCCAAACCCAAGCGTAACATCCAATTTAGTTGTGGAAATAGAAAGTCTTCAAATTTGTACTTTTTCAATAAGTTTTGTAATAAAGAAGAACAATTCTTATATCTACAACACGTGTTTAGTTCCGTTGTACATTTTTACGGTGTATTTTCAAATTAGATATATTAATTATAACAAAAATTGCATAATTGTGCCAGTTACAATTACATTGCAGGTATTAGATTAATGACAGCAAAATACTATAAAACGTAAAATCGAATAAGTAGCAATACATGTATGTTGGTATTGGTTTGGTTCGTCGTTCGGAAATGATCGGATTGTGTTAGAGGGTAGTCAAATAGGGTACATTATAGTTAGATTTAGGGTAGTCAAATAGGGTACATTATAGTTAGATTGAGGGTAGTCAAATAGGGTATATTATAGTTAGATTTAGGGTAGTCAAATAGGGTACATTATAGTTAGATTTAGGGTAGTCAAATAGGGTACATTATAGTTAGATTTAGGGTAGTTAGATAGGGTATATTATAGTTAGATTTAGGGTACATTATAGTTAGATTTAGGGTAGTCAAATAGGGTATATTATAGTTAGATTTAGGGTAGTCAAATAGGGTACATTATAGTTAGATTTAGGGTAGTCAAATAGGGTATATTATAGTTAGATTTAGGGTACATTATAGTTAGATTTAGGGTAGTCAAATAGGGTATATTTTAGTTAGATTTAGGGTAGTCAAATAGGGTACATTATAGTTAGATTTAGGGTAGTTAGATAGGGTACATTATAGTTAGATTTAGAGTAGTCAAATAGGGTACATTATAGTTAGATTTAGGGTAGTCAAATAGGGTACATTAGTTAGATTTAGGGTAGTCAAATAGGGTATATTATAGTTAGATTTAGGGTAGTCAAATAGGGTATATTATAGTTAGATTTAGGGTAGTCAAATAGGGTACATTATAGTTAGATTTAGGGTAGTCAAATAGGGTACATTATAGTTAGATTGAGGGTAGTCAAATAGGGTACATTATAGTTAGATTTAGGGTAGTCAAATAGGGTACATTATAGTTAGATTGAGGGTAGTCAAATAGGGTACATTATAGTTAGATTTAGGGTAGTCAAATAGGGTACATTATAGTTAGATTTAGGGTACATTATAGTTAGATTTAGGGTACATTATAGTTAGATTTAGGGTACATTATAGTTAGATTTAGGGTACATTATAGTTAGATTTAGGGTAGTCAAATAGGGTACATTATAGTTAGATTTAGGGTAGTCAAATAGGGTATATTATAGTTAGATTTAGGGTAGTCAAATAGGGTACATTATAGTTAGATTTAGGGTAGTCAAATAGGGTACATTATAGTTAGATTTAGGGTAGTTAGATAGGTTACATTATAGTTAGATTTAGGGTAGTCAAATAGGGTACATTTTAGTTAGATTTAGGGTAGTCAAATAGGGTACATTATAGTTAGATTTAGGGTAGTCAAATAGGGTACATTATAGTTAGATTTAGGGTAGTTAGATAGGGTACATTATAGTTAGATTTAGAGTAGTCAAATAGGGTACATTATAGTTAGATTTAGGGTAGTCAAATAGGGTATATTATAGTTAGATTTAGGGTAGTTAGATAGGGTACATTATAGTTAGATTTAGGGTAGTCAAATAGGGTATATTATAGTTAGATTAAGGGTAGTCAAATAGGGTACATTATAGTTAGATTTAGGGTAGTCAAATAGGGTACATTAGTTAGATTTAGGGTAGTCAAATAGGGTACATTATAGTTAGATTTAGGGTAGTCAAATAGGTATATTATAGTTAGATTTAGGGTAGTCAAATAGGGTACATTATAGTTAGATTTAGGGTAGTCAAATAGGGTACATTATAGTTAGATTTAGGGTAGTCAAATAGGGTATATTATAGTTAGATTAGGGTAGTCAAATAGGGTACATTATAGTTAGATTTAGGGTAGTCAAATAGGGTACATTATAGTTAGATTTAGGGTAGTCAAATAGGGTACATTATAGTTAGATTTAGGGTAGTCAAATAGGGTACATTATAGTTAGATTTAGGGTAGTCAAATAGGGTACATTATAGTTAGATTTAGGGTAGTCAAATAGGGTACATTATAGTTAGATTTAGGGTAGTCAAATAGGGTACATTATAGTTAGATTTAGGGTAGTCAAATAGGGTACATTATAGTTAGATTTAGGGTAGTCAAATAGGGTACATTATAGTTAGATTTAGGGTAGTCAAATAGGGTACATTATAGTTAGATTTAGGGTAGTCAAATAGGGTACATTATAGTTAGATTTAGGGTAGTCAATAGGGTACATTATAGTTAGATTTAGGGTAGTCAAATAGGGTACATTAGTTAGATTTAGGGTAGTCAAATAGGGTACATTATAGTTAGATTTAGGGTAGTCAAATAGGGTACATTAGTTAGATTTAGGGTACATTATAGTTAGATTGAGGGTAGTCAAATAGGGTACATTATAGTTAGATTTAGGGTAGTCAAATAGGGTACATTAGTTAGATTTAGGGTAGTCAAATAGGGTACATTATAGTTAGATTTAGGGTAGTCAAATAGGGTACATTATAGTTAGATTTAGGGTAGTCCAATAGGGTACATTAGTTAGATTTAGGGTACATTATAGTTAGATTTAGGGTAGTTAGATAGGGTACATTATAGTTAGATTGAGGGTAGTCAAATAGGGTACATTATAGTTAGATTTAGGGTAGTCAAATAGGGTACATTAGTTAGATTTAGGGTATATTTTAGTTAGATTTAGGGTAGTCAAATAGGGTACATTATAGTTAGATTGAGGGTAGTCAAATAGGGTACATTATAGTTAGATTGAGGGTAGTCAAATAGGGTACATTATAGTTAGATTGAGGGTAGTCAAATAGGGTACATTATAGTTAGATTTAGGGTAGTCAAATAGGGTACATTATAGTTAGATTTAGGGTAGTCAAATAGGGTACATTATAGTTAGATTTAGGGTACATTATAGTTAGATTTAGGGTAGTCAAATAGGGTACATTATAGTTAGATTTAGGGTAGTCAAATAGGGTACATTATAGTTAGATTGAGGGTAGTCAAATAGGGTACATTATAGTTAGATTTAGGGTAGTCAAATAGGGTACATTATAGTTAGATTTAGGGTAGTCAAATAGGGTACATTATAGTTAGATTTAGGGTAGTCAAATAGGGTACATTATAGTTAGATTTAGGGTAGTCAAATAGGGTATATTATAGTTAGATTTAGGGTAGTCAAATAGGGTACATTATAGTAAGATTTAGGGTAGTCAAATAGGGTACATCATAGTTAGATTTAGGGTAGTCAAATAGGGTACATCATAGTTAGATTTAGGGTAGTCAAATAGGGTACATTATAGTTAGATTTAGGGTAGTCAAATAGGGTATATTATAGTTAGATTTAGGGTAGTCAAAAAGGGTACATCATAGTTAGATTTAGGGTAGTCAAATAGGGTATATTATAGTTAGATTTAGGGTAGTCAAATAGGGTACATTATAGTTAGATTTAGGGTAGTCAAATAGGGTACATTATAGTTAGATTTAGGGTAGTCAAATAGGGTACATTATAGTTAGATTTAGGGTAATCAAATAGGGTATACCGGTAGTTAGATTTAGGGTAGTCAAATAGAGTATATTACAGTTAGATTTAGGGTATAGTCAATATGATACGGGGTCGTATATTATCGTTGGTCAATATTAGTTAGCATTTGTTGTAACCAAACGTGACTGGTTGTTATTCAATTTGAATATAATTAGTGAGGTTTTTTTTTTATGTTCATGCTTTGCTAGAGCCTCCATTGAAATGTTATAGTGTCTACACTCCTGTAATTAACATACAAATGTATTGGTCCTCGGTATGATATCCAGACACTCTCCCATTAAATTTACTTGTAGTACATCATGTTCGATTTAATAATGGTACATATTTGTTGATCAAATCTTTTACCGTATTTATTTTGTTGCTTTGTATACGACATGAAATAGCTCTAAACTGAAATGTATGGATCTGTAACGCCAGAATAAAATATATCACATTTTTATAGGTTCTTAGAATCACTGACGATTCTTAGAAAGACAAAACAACTGTATGATATAGTTAAATTCATTTCTGGCTCTTCTGTGTTAAACTCTCAATTTACAAAGGTGTCGATATCTTGTGACTTTTGTACAATTCTCAGTCAAATTCTCAAAAAAATGATCTTATGCAAAATGGCCTGATTTCAGATGACAATGTAACTATCATTACCTTCATCGAAATAACAATGCTACGGCGTTGTAACTGTCTTTTCACACAAACGTTGATCATGTTAAAAAGAGAATATCTTTACTCTGCGTTAACGACTAAGAAAAAAACATTCGCTGCATTTTTACGATTTTTGGCAAATTAAGAAAGCACCATGAACTAGATGTACTTCGTGACCCAAGGACGTAAACTGTCTGGTAGTACGTGTCACGCGCCAAACAGACCGTAGACGCGTGGAAAAGGGTAGGTCTTGCATCAGTCTAATATCATGTAGTACGGTATCTAGTTCAGGTAGATTAACAGAATTGTAATAATACAATAACAAAAAAGTTGAAAACTATATCTAATAAATGTGGGTTCCTTCCCAGCACAGAATTGATATTCTTAATTCAATAATGACTAAATAAATCATTATTGTTATTGTGCTCTCTACGCTTTGTCGGAAACATACAGTAATATATGTCAAACACCGTGATTTCGTCACCCATCCAATCAAACCATAATGTACAACCTATGTTAAACATCGTGATTTCGTCACCCTTCCACTCATACGGCGTGTTGGTCCTCAGGATTGCATCATGCTGATTCAGCACTAGTGTAACAAGAGAGTACACTAAAAAATATGGCCCCCAAAAAAGTCATGGTCATCGAAACCTCTACCGCCTATGTAGTCATATCTGAGATTCTTGTTAAACATCCTACACGAAAGCTTACTAGTAGATTGTTTAAGGATAGGTACATTTGTTTGTAGGTTACTTTTATGGTATTTCAATATAATTTAATTTTGTATGAAACACGCATTTTCATTGCCTGAAATAATTTTGTTATACCTCCATCACAAAATGTTTGACGTTGCGAAATGTAACGTCATTTTTGATTGGCTGATGACGTTGCGTAATAATTTATCACAGAAAAGAGTTCGCCAAAGAAAGTGAAATATCTTGGTGTGTATAAGACGAAATTAAATTATAAGAATTAACATTAATTATTTTTTCTGTTATACAGTCATAGCATACAAAAAACTGGAGTGTACTCTCTTCATAAACCGCTTCGCGGTTTATTTAGAGTACACTCCAGTTTTTTCTGTTATGACTGTATAACAGAAAAAATAATTGATGTTAATCCTTAAATATTTGGTGCATGTAAGAGGGGGGTACTGTTTACTTATAAGTCCATATAAGTGATAAAACTGAATAAATTGGTTATATTAACAATGCATTATGATGCTATCACCTACATTTATATATTCATTTTGAATTGGTGACATCACCATTACCTTCATCTAATTGGTATAGGTTTATAAAACGCTGCAAATGATCCTGTTGTGGTGACATTAGCATTCATCTTGGTAACAACTTTTGTTAAGACATGATATTATAATGAATCATGGAGTCATCATAACGCATTGTGAAATCACTGTAATGATAGGTGGCATAACCAATCCTAACTGAATATGTGATAGGAATATCCCTACAATAAATGAACGACATACTTCATATGGTACATTACAATGGGTACGTGACAGGCCTACCACTACAATGGGTTCGTGACAGGCCTACCACTACAATGGCTATGTGACAGACCTACCAATACATTGGATAGGTGACAGACCTACCACTACAATGGATAGGTGACAGACCTACCACTACAATGGGTACGTGACAGGCCTACCACTACAATGGGTACGTGACAGGCCTACCACTACAATGGGTATGTGACAGACCTACCACTACAATGGGTACGTGACAGGCCTACCACTACAATGGGTACGTGACATACCTACCACTACAATGGGTACGTGACAGGCCTACCACTACAATGGGTACGTGACAAGCCTACCACTACAATGGGTATGTGACAGGCCTACCACTACAATTGGGACGTGACAGACTAACCACTACAATGGGTACGTGACAGGCCTACTACTACAATGGGTACGTGACAGGCCTACCACTACAATGGGTACGTGACAGGCCTACCACTACAATGGGTACGTGACAGGCCTACTACTACAATGGTTACGTGACAGATCTACCACTACAATGGGTACGTGACAGACTAACCACTACAATGGGTACGTGACAGGCCTACTACTACAATGGTTACGTGACAGATCTACCACTACAATTGGTACGTGACAGGCTAACCACTACAATGGGTACGTGACAGGCCTACTACTACAATGGGTACGTGACAGGCCTACCACTACAATGGGTACCTGACAGATCTACCACTACAATGGGTACGTGACAGGCCTACTACTACAATGGGTACGTCACAGGCCTACCACTACAATGGGTACGTGACAGGCCTACCACTACAATGGGTACGTGACAGGCCCACCACTACAATGGGTACGTGACAGACCTACCACTACAATGGAAACGTGACAGGCCCACCACTACAATGGGTACGTGACAGACCTACCACTACAATGGGTACGTGACATGCCTACTACTACAATGGGTACGTGACAGGCCTACCACTACAATGGGTACGTGACAGGCCTACCACTACAATGGGTATGTGGCAGACCTACCACTACAATGGGTACGTGACAGGCCTACCACTACAATGGGTACGTGACAGGGCTACCACTACAATGGGTACGTGACAAGCCTACCTCTACAATGGGTACGTGACAGACCTACCACTACAATGGGTACGTGACAGACCTTCCACTACAATGGGTACGTGACAGGCCTACCACTACAATGGGTACGTGACAAGCCTACCACTACAATGGGTATGTGACAGGCCTACCACTACAATTGGGACGTGACAGACCTACCACTACAATGGGTACGTGACAGACCTTCCACTACAATGGGTACGTGACAAGCCTACCACTACAATGGGTACGTGACAAGCCTACCACTACAATGGGTATGTGACAGGCCTACCACTACAATTGGGACGTGACAGACTAACCACTACAATGGGTACGTGACAGGCCTACTACTACAATGGGTACGTGACAGGCCTACCACTACAATGGGTACGTGACAGGCCTACCACTACAATGGGTACGTGACAGGCCTACTACTACAATGGTTACGTGTCAGATCTACCACTACAATGGGTACGTGACAGACTAACCACTACAATGGGTACGTGACAGGCCTACTACTACAATGGTTACGTGACAGATCTACCACTACAATTGGTACGTGACAGGCTAACCACTACAATGGGTACGTGACAGGCCTACTACTACAATGGGTACGTGACAGGCCTACCACTACAATGAGTACATGGCAGGCTAACCACTACAATGGGTACGTGACAGACCTACCACTACAATCGGTACGTGACAGGCCTACCACTACAATGGGTACGTGACAGGCCTACTACTACAATGGTTACGTGACAGATCTACCACTACAATGGGTACGTGACAGACCTACCACTACAATGGTTACGTGACAGACCTACCACTACAATGGGTACCTGACAGATCTACCACTACAATGGGTACGTGACAGGCCTACCACTACAATGGGTACCTGACAGATCTACCACTACAATGGGTACGTGACAGGCCTACCACTACAATGGGTACCTGACAGATCTACCACTACAATGGGAACGTGACAGGCCTACTACTACAATGGGTACGTGACAGGCCTACCACTACAATGAGTACATAGCAGGCTAACCACTACAATGGGTACGTGACATGCCTACCACTACAATGGGTACGTGACAGGCTCACCACTACAATCGGTACGTGACAGGCCTACCACTACAATGGGTACGTGAAAGGCCTACCACTACAATGGGCACGTTACAGGCTACTACCACTTCAATGGGTACGTGACATACCTACCACTACAATCGGTAATTGACAGGACTACCACTACAATGGGTACGTGACATGCCTACTACTACAATGGGTACGTGACAGACCTACCACTACAATGGGTACGTGACAGGCCTACCACTACAATGGGTACGTGACAGACCTACCACTACAATGGGTACGTGACAGACCTACCACTACAATGGTTACGTGACAGACCTACCACTACAATGGGTACCTGACAGATCTACCACTACAATGGGTACGTGACAGGCCTACCACTACAATGGGTACCTGACAGATCTACCACTACAATGGGTACGTGACAGGCCTACCACTACAATGGGTACCTGACAGATCTACCACTACAATGGGTACGTGACAGGCCTACTACTACAATGGGTACGTGACAGGCCTACCACTACAATGAGTACATGGCAGGCTAACCACTACAATGGGTACGTGACATGCCTACCACTACAATGGGTACGTGACAGGCCTACCACTACAATGGGTACGTGACAGACCTACCACTACAATGGGTACGTGACAGGCCTACCACTACAATGGGTACGTGACAGGCCTACCACTACAATGGGTACGTGACAGGCCTACCACTACAATGGGTACGTGACATGCCTACTACTACAATGGGTACGTGACAGACCTACCACTACAATGGGTACGTGACAGGCCTACTACTACAATGGGTACGTGACAGGCCTACCACTACAATGGGTACGTGACAGACCTACCACTACAATGGGTACGTGACAGACCTTCCACTACAATGGTACGTGACAAGCCTACCACTACAATGGGTATGTGACAGGCCTACCACTACAATTGGTACGTGAAAGGCCTACCACTACAATGGGCACGTTACAGGCTACTACCACTTCAATGGGTACGTGACATACCTACCACTACAATCGGTAATTGACAGGACTACCACTACAATGGGTACGTGACATGCCTACTACTACAATGGGTACGTGACAGACCTACCACTACAATGGGTACGTGACAGGCCTACCACTACAATGGGTACGTGACAGACCTACCACTACAATGGGTACGTGACAGACCTTCCACTACAATGGGTACGTGACAAGCCTACCACTACAATGGGTATGTGACAGGCCTACCACTACAATTGGTACGTGAAAGGCCTACCACTACAATGGGTACGTGACAGGCCTACCACTTCAATGGGTACGTGACAGGCCTACCACTACAATGGGTACGTGACATGCCTACCACTACAATGGGTACGTGACAGGCCTACCACTTCAATGGGTACGTGACATACCTACCACTACAATGGGTACGTGACAGGCCTACCACTACAATGGGTACGTGACATGCCTACCACTACAATGGGTACGTGACAGGCCTACCACTACAATGGGTTCGTGACAGATCTACCACTACAATGGGTACGTGACAGACCTACCACTACAATGGGTACGTGACAGGCCTTCCACTACAATGGGTACGTGACAGGCCTACTACTACAATGGGTACGTGACAGGCCTACCACTACAATGGGTACGTGACAGGCCTACCACTACAATGGCTATGTGACAGGCTCACCACTACAATGGGTACGTGACAGACCTACCACTACAATGGGTACGTGACAGGCCTACCACTACAATGGGTACGTGACAGGCCTACAACTACAATGGGTATGTGACAGGCCTACAACTACAATCGGTACGTGACAGGCCTACTACTACAATGGGTACGTGACAGGCTCACCACTACAATCGGTACGTGACAGGCCTACCACTACAATGGGTACGTGACAGGCCTACCACTACAATGGGTACCTGACAGGCCTACCACTACAATGGGTACGTGACAGACCTACCACTACAATGGGTACGTGACAGGCCTACCACTACAATGGGTACGTGACAGGCCTACCACTACAATGAATAGGCGAGGGATTAGTAAGGGATGAGGGGTTGACTCCATTACCTGTAATTAAGATGCCCTCTTAATCTCTCAAACTAATTATAAGGCGTGACCGTAGTGAGTGATGAGGGATATACACAGCGCTTACGCCGGGTTTATTTATAGCTCGATATGTCCAAACACGATGTGTATTTGATCAGAATAGCATAAAAACTATGAAAATTTGATTATTGATTCATTCTTCAACTATGAGTTGGAAGGAAAACTTGAATTATCTGAGAAAGGTTGGTATTTACATGGTTGGTTTTCACGCCATCCATCAATTTCTTCACGAAATCGATGCTTACAGCTTACGGCGTGCTAAGACTATAAAAGTTAATATATCAAGGTATCGATGCTTTCCGGGACTGAAAGCGCTGATGTATCGCTATATCATTCACAACCACATGTGCTTGCATAGAAAATGCGAATTTAAAAAACAAATGATATCAGTGTTATGTGTACTGTGTAAAAGTGAAGCTTGTACTTTACAGAGTATACATACCACTGTCATATATATAAAAAAAAAAAAATGAAAATCACATTTTCTATGCAAGCGCCTGTGCTCAAAACCAGACCCGCCAATATTTATTTGTTCTAAAAGACATCTTCAACAGTTAAATGCAAGACCTCACAGAAGTTTAGATGGAGATATTGAGTGTCGATTCAAAGAAGCCAAGGATAGTGAAGAGAAAAAAGCTCAAAGCCTTTATAATAGCGACCAACAGACGCACGTTTCAAGGGGACTAAGAACAAATATGAACAGAAGACATGTTCACCATTAAAGCATGATACATCCGCCTAGGTACTCAGGATACCTATCTACATGGAATACAATAGGTCAACAAATGGAGAGATGACTTGTTTAAAGAGGAGACGGTATTAAAACGAAGAAAGAAAACAGAATCAGGAAGTATATGTAAAATGGTAAATCTAACAGATGGATCAAAGAGACCAACGTCCAAAACCTATAAAGGGCCCAATAAACGAGTCTATATAACACATTCTCTTAAGCAAACAAAATAAAGAAACATAACAAGTGCTGACTAATTACCTAATCCAGTCATTCAGTAGAGATATTCTTTTTAAAGAAGCATGAATTCAGTGTAACTGAAATTCCTCAGTTTAACATTTCACTTACAAATAATTTACTTAACTTGAACACAGAGGGGCGCCGATAAAAATACGGCTTGGTGTACAAAATTCTCAACTCTGAATAAACGGGTCATATTGATATATGATGGGTTTTATCTTCAACTTCTCTTCTACATATTATACCATCTTCACTAGCCAATGCTTCTGATTACGGGAGTGAAACGTAATCAAAAGCCATGGCTAGCGAAGATGATATTCTACATAATAAACACAATCATTGGGATCTAGCGATACGTTGGTATCTACCAGTCTCAACACTTACATCGTGTGCTTGTATCCTGAACTTTATAGTAAAGATATTTTTAATGTAACAGTTAAAGACTTCGAGAGATACAACTGCAATTCAAATCGATCTACAATATGCTGACATAAAATACATTAAGAATTTTCGAAATTGTTTCTCAACTCTTGGGTAAAAATAGCATGTACCCGTTGAGTGTATAACAACAACAAATGTTTTTCATTAGGAACACACTTGGTCAACCAGACGTCATAGAATCCGAGACTACTTAGCTCTTGCTTTACATGATACACAGAATTCAGTTCACACATTGGCTTTGTTATGTTATGCTCTAAAACGTCAAATAGTTACAATTTAGTTGTTTCACGATTTAACATGAATCTTTTCATTTTCCTGTTTAACAAGAAGAAAACTTTTCTACCTTGGGAAGCAAAGTTATTAAACACAACAGTAAATTTTCCATTTTAGCTAAAAATTCGGCCAAGGTAACAAAATTGATCAACCAACTCAATGAGCATACCATTGTAAGTTCAACGTTCAATAGGATAACTCCTTTTACTTTTCCTGAAAGTCTAACATGTTTTGAAGGTCCTGTATTTCTTCTAAAAACAGGACGATATCGTCTGCAAATGAACGGGTTAATAAACTGCAACTGATAGCTTTGCTTTGACAATTAAAATTGATTGTCTCTGATTCTATATAATTAGTGAATAAAGAAACCAAATCGGGGACAACGATTCCCCTTGTAATAATCCAACCACCACAACATAGGGCAAAGATGCTGACGAAATCGTGAGAATTACATGTGCCACCACCACAAGAGGTAAATGTGTTACGTTCATCACCACCGCCGACTCCAAAGCGGACCTTTGTCTTTTAACATCCTTTCACAGCCAAAGTTTCGGGACCAACATCATGTGGAAAGACTTGTTTTGTTAAAAGCCTGCTTCAGAGTTGTATGACGAAAATAGAGCCCGAACCTCAGATTCATATATGACTTCACGAAAGATGGCAACCAATGTATGATATTATAACTTCAGCTGTTACACTAACAATTGAATTCATAAAGGGGGCACCTCTAGATTTGGATCAGGATTCGTTTATAAATCTTAATGTCAGAAACTTAATAGTGCTACGAGGGCTAATTGATATGTTGTGAGCATCATATTGAAGGATTTTTGCCGGACATATTGTATTATTTCAACATAACCCCCTTCAGTATTTATACACTTTAGCCAGCGGTGTTTAAGGGCCTCAATGCCACTTTTATAGAACTCCTTTTCTTGGCTGTTCAGAAAGTCATCCACGGCATGTATGACGTCATCATCGGACTAAAAGTGGGTGCCTGAAATAGCTGTTTCAGTTTTGGAAATAGATGAAAGTCTGATGAAGCGAGATCAGGTGAATAAGGCGGATGCTCAATCAATTTAAAGACTTGTGAACAGGAGCATTGTCCTGATAAAATAACACACCTTAAGTGAGCTTTCCGCGGCGCTTAAGTTTAATTGTGTTTTCTCGTAACTGCCTCAGAAGTGAAGAATAGCATGTGCCGTTGATTGTTTGCCCCATTTGGAGATAATCTATCAGCAGAATACCATCTGCATCCCAGAAAACCGAGGAAATAACCTTCCCAGCTGATGGCACAGTCTTTGCCTTCTTTGGCGCGGGAGAGCCAGGGTGCTTCCATTGTTTCGATTGTTGTTTGGCCTCTGGAGTAAAATGATGGACTCATGTTTCATCCATAGTGACAAATCTCTGAAGAAAGTTTGCAGGATCTTCCTCAAAAAGTTTAAGATTAGCACGCGATAATGTGCGCCTGGTGTGCTTCTGATCAACTGTCAGAAGTCTTAGTATCCATCGGGCCGAAAGCTTTCCCATTGCAAGATCCTCGGTCAGAATGGAATGTACTTTTTCCTGTCAAATACCAACTCTACTGGTTATATATCTTGTATGTCAGTCATAACAATATCATGAACTTTATAGACCATTTCTGGTGTTTCAACATTGACAGGCCTTCCAGGACGGTGGACATCCTCAAGGCTCTGTCGGCTGCGCTTAAATTCCGTCGCCCACCTTTTCACTGCAGCATATGAAGGGACAATTAAGGTGTTAAACCTTTTTTATGCAAATATTGGATCACTGCTCTTTCACCGATCTTGTCCATTTTGCAGAAGCTGCTTGTCTTGTTTACTTAGAGTGCTACCTCGTCGATATAAACAAACCAAATGAGACCAGTCCTTGGGTACAGGGCCCTATATAGTTAAGAGAAGAGTAGGACTTAAAAAGAATATCCTTGCGTGCCTCTTTCAATACGAGGCTCACAACATATCAATCATTCCTCGTCAATGATCCCATGTCTATGATATTCAAGGACCGGTGTAACAATGAACTGTTTACGGACGGTAGTCATCACAGGAATCTTTCTGTCATAGTATTACAACAAATATCTGACTCATCTGACTCAAAGAAGAAACTGTCACTACATAGTGATGTTTGATAACCCGGCTGATAGGCGGCAGACCACGACATTGGCTAGGCAAATGTATCCGGAAAGACCCCAACATCTGATACGTCATTTTAACGAAGCTACGGATAAACCATACTGTTAACCATTGGTGGATCTGAAACCAACTACCCCTTAATCTCTACGTCTGCACGGTAGGGGTGTTGTTATCAGAATGAACCCATTTTAAAACCTGTGGTCATTTTATAACCTCGTCCGGAAACACTTTGCTGCGCCAGTGTTGTTATTCAATGTGAAGGCGTCACACATTTATTTTGAATCATATTGTTTTTTTCTAAAGTACAATTATCAGAACAAAGTGGATGCTTCTCCCATCGAAATGTTTCATTTTGCCATTCGTTACACTCTTATGCTTCCGGAACATCACGTCTGATCCTGGTACTTTATCAATGCTCAACATACAGATTTAGGTTTTTGAGGACCCTAAGTACTTTATTCTAGACGGCTAAAGCTTGTTACCTGCGAGGCATATCTTGGCCAACGCCCCTTCTTTGTTGATGAATACCAAACCCGAAGAAAAAAGTGTTTTTGCGTATGTGAAAATGTGTCACTTTAATCGACAGAACATTTGCTTTATATCACTCATCTGGAACACGTTTTCTCTGGGAATCACTCGGATTCAGAATTATCAGGTTTAAGAAGAAATTAGACAAATTGCTCTATATGTCATCACTGTGGCTAATCAGAATGGTCTGGTCGTTAAAGTTCTGGCTGGTTGTCTCAATGAGTTCTGTTTAAACGCCAGATTAGTGGGTAAAAATCAATAAGCAATACTCACTCACTACAAAGAACATACCATACTCCCATCCCGTGATTTTCTATCAATCCACAAAACAACTATTAACAAAATATAACGTACAATGGGAATAAGACCATGTGTTGCGAGTTCCGGGAGGATAATCATTTCCGGCTTCCTCGGCGGAAGTGTTAAGGTTTTCTGTGGTGTGGCATCCTGTTATATTAAATCATATCGTTCCTTCCACTATAGTAAACGTTAACCGATAAAACATTCTTTCCTCGTTGTCACTGTTTTTTGTGTCGATCATACAAAATCAATTATCTGGAGGAGACTCAATCTACATATCTCATCCCATGCCATTTTTTCCATACTCCCAGTCTCACTGAACCCCCCCCCCCCCCCCCCATTTTTACTTTTCATTTGAAACCTTCGGATTCATTGCCAAAACTCCAAATGGGTGCAAGCAACCTCCATCATAGCATACATAGCATACCAGTTCTCCCACTTCCTTCACTGGACTTTTTTTTATTTTATTTTCATACCTTTGGAATAACTCCGTATAATTCTCATTTTGCAAACTAAAACCTCAACAAGAGGTCCAATGGGCCTGTATCGCTCACCTGGCTCTACAGCAACTTTGAAGTTGATTGAGGTTATTTCTACAGAGACTGTGCTGATAACAACTTTATTCAAATACCAGTGAGGCTAGGTTTATTCATGTCAATAAGTTTTCTAGTCCTTCATTCCAGTACACAACTGGCCTCTTTGCTATCGAGAAATCATTGTTTAAAGAATTCAGCCTATTTGACCTATATGACCTTGAATGAAGGTCAAGGTCATTCATTTGAACAAACTTGGTAGCCCTTCACTCCAGCATGCTACAGGTCCTAAATCAAGTGAATGAAGTTAAAGGTAATTCATTTGAACAAACTCGGCAGCCCTTTACCCCCAAATGCTACAGGCCTAATATCCCTGTGCTCTTGGTTGTTGAGAAGAAGTCGTAAATACGTATTCCATATATCCTTCCACTTTAAAACGAATACCCTGGCAGTTGAGAAGTGGCAATCATATATGACGATACAGCATAATTGCAAACATTCATAAACAACTCTCTAAACCAGATTTTATCTTTAAACCTCTTTATTAATACTTTTGTCTATAGTGAGGATAATGAGGTATCCACATACCTCTTCATTATTGCCCGTTTGATCTGAAGTGAAGATAATTAAAAGGGTCGTTCAAGTTATGCAGCAGATCAAATTACCCTTGGAATGCAAAAATATGTTGATGGGAGACAACCTTTACTTGACCACTGTGAGTTATCACAGTCCAGACCTCGTCAGGTAATCAGTATTGTCACAGTCCAGACCTCGTCAGGTAATCAGTATTGTCACAGTCCTGACCTCGTCAGGTAATCAGTATTGTCACAGTCCAGACCTCGTCAGGTAATCAGTATTGTCACAGTCCAGACCTCGTCAGGTAATCAATATTGTCACAGTCCAGACCTCGTCAGGTAATCAGTATTTTCACAGTCCAGACCTCGTCAGGTAAACAGTACTGTCACAGTCCAGACCTTGTCAGGTAATCAGTATTGTCACAGTCCAGACCTCGTCAGGTAATCAGTATTGTCACAGTCCAGACCTCGTCAGGTAATCAGTATTGTCACAGTCCAGACCTGGTCGGGTAATCAGTATTGTCACAGTCCAGACCTGGTCGGGTAATCAGTATTGTCACAGTCCAGACCTCGTCAGGTAATCAGTATTGTCACAGTCCAGACCTCGTCGGGTAATCAGTATTGTCGGGTAATCAGTATTGTCACAGTCCAGACCTCGTCGGGTAATCAGTATTGTCACAGTCCAGACCTCGTCAGGTAATCAGTATTGTCACAGTCCAGACCTCGTCAGGTAATCAGTATTGTCACAGTCCAGACCTCATCGGGTAATCAGTATTGTCACAGTCCAGACCTCGTCAGGTAATCAATATTGTCACAGTTTAGACCTTGTCAGGTAATCAGTATTGTC
This sequence comes from Pecten maximus, assembly GCF_902652985.1. NCBI lineage: Eukaryota > Metazoa > Mollusca > Bivalvia > Pectinida > Pectinidae > Pecten > Pecten maximus. Next base: position 4,307,163 of record NC_047018.1, on the reverse strand, counting down.
ACAGTCCAGACCTCATCAGGTAATCAGTATTGTCACAGTCCAGACCTTGTCGGGTAATCAGTATTGTCACAGTCCAGACCTTGTCAGGTAATCAATATTTTCACAGTCCAGACCTTGTCGGGTAATCAGTATTGTCACAGTCCAGACCTAATCAGTATTGTCACAGTCCAGACCTCGTCGGGTAATCAGTATTGTCACAGTCCAGACCTCGTCGGGTAATCAGTATTGTCACAGTCCAGACCTCGTCAGGTAATCAGTATTGTCACAGTCCAGACCTTGTCAGGCAATCAATATTTTCACAGTCCAGACCTCGTCAGGTAATCAATATTGTCACAGTCCAGACCTCGTCGGGTAATCAGTATTTTCACAGTCCAGACCTCGTCAGGTAAACAGTATTGTCACAGTCCAGACCTCGTCGGGTAATCAGTATTGTCACAGTCCAGACCTTGTCAGGTAATCAGTATTGTCACAGTCCAGACCTAATCAGTATTGTCACAGTCCAGACCTAATCAGTATTGTCACAGTCCAGACCTCGTCAGGTAATCAGTATTGTCACAGTCCAGACATCGTCAGGTAATCAGTATTGTCACAGTCCAGACCTCGTCAGGTAATCAGTATTGTCACAGTCCAGACCTCGTCAGGTAATCAATAATGTCACAGTCCAGACATCGTCAGGTAATCAGTATTGTCACAGTCAAGACCTTGTCAGATAATCAGTATTGTCACAGTCCAGACCTCGTCAGGTAATCAGTATTGTCACAGTCCAGACCTCGTCAGGTAATCAGTATTGTCACAGTCCAGACCTCGTCAGGTAATCAGTATTGTCACAGTCCAGACCTCGTCAGGTAATCAGTATTGTCACAGTCCAGACCTCGTCGGGTAATCAGTATTGTCGCAGTCCAGACCTCGTCAGGTAATCAGTATTGTCACAGTCCAGACCTTGTCGGATAATCAGTATTGTCACAGTCCAGACCTTGTCGGGTAATCAGTATTGTCACAGTCCAGACCTCGTCAGGTAATCAGTATTGTCACAGTCCAGACCTCGTCAGGTAATCAGTATTGTCACAGTCCAGACCTCGTCAGGTAATCAATATTGTCACAGTCCAGACCTCGTCGGGTAATCAGTATTGTCACAGTCCAGACCTCGTCAGGTAATCAATATTGTCACAGTCCAGACCTCGTCAGGTAATCAATATTGTCACAGTCCAGACCTCGTCAGGTAATCAGTATTGTCACAGTCCAGACCTTGTCAGGTAATCAGTATTGTCACAGTCCAGACCTGGTCGGATAATCAGTATTGTCACAGTCCAGACCTCTTCAGGTAATCAGTATTGTCATAGTCCAGACATCGTCAGGTAATCAGTATTGTCACAGTCCAGACCTTGTCAGGTAATCAATAATGTCACAGTCCAGACATTGTCGGGTAATCAGTATTGTCAAATACTAACAAATTCACAATGATAAAAAACTTTTCCCAAACTTTGATATCAAAGCAGCTTCTCCTACTACAAAAATTCTGTTTAAAATTGGTGGCCAATGCTAATATCAAAAGCAACAAACTGGACCTCTACATTCTAACCTGAGTAGAATTTTTCTATATCTGATCAGCAGAAATGTAGAGCAGAAAACGATAGCATGATATCACTATAGAATGAGATGTCATTTAGACTACATGCCAGTCTTTCTATATTCCCTGCACCAACTACAATTTATTTTTAATTATCCGACACTCAAACTTGGGTTTTAACTCCTGACATTAAAGATATTCTGTATGAAATTCTTATCCTTTGTAACAAAATTTTGTATCTTAATGACATGGTATACAAAAATAGCACTGTAATATGAATACTTGAGACAACGAGCCAAGCTACAGAACTAACACAGTTCAAAAATCAGTTCTGTGTACAGGGTTATTTTCATCAGTGTTATTTTTTGTGGTTTTCTCTCTATATCAAATTACTATACAACCTTGATAGTGAAACCACAAAATTAGACACGGCACAATGTTATTTGAAAACTACACTGTATCAGCTGTACCAATAAACACCAGTGACTACACACATAATGCTGGCTACACTGAATGGCAAACAAAAATTATTCCGAATACAAATAGATATTTTTAGCCTTATATAAACGTTACATGCAAGGAGCACTTTATATGATGAAGCACTTTATATAATGGACACAAACTTTAAATTACATCCTCTGCTTATTGCAAATAATTGGGAAACACTAAAATCTAGTACATCAAATCGAAAACAATAAGAAAATTAAAACAATTTTTCATTCAGGAGACATTTTCTGTTTCTTTGTACTTAAAATAAATCCACCAATCTTATTCTTAAAACTGAAACTTATTTTTGACCACTGTACAAAATGTTAATGCTTAGTTTGTTATGATCTAAAAGTGGAAGATCTTCAGATACGTTTCATACCAAAGACTTGTTTTAAACATGCATGATAAATGCCTTATAATGACTCTTTGATGGTAAACATATATATATATACATTTATATATTATGTATGTGTGGAAAAATTATGGAGAAAATGAATAACAACTCATTATCACAGTTTGTAGACCAACACTACACTAAATGTATGTAATCACAATATTGTCACAGGAATAATTGACAATTATGTAGAAATGAAAGCCGAGACTAGAGGAGACTTGATGAAACAATGGTGACTACAGTAAACACTGTTTACTATTAATTTACATACTCCTGCCAATCCTTCATATAATCATCCCTGCTCGGTGGCAAGGAATTGCTGCATGAATATTGAGCTCTATGTATATAGAATTATGACCAAAATGAACTTATTTCTTGGGTCCCACAGGGTAAAGTTCCACGAATTAGGCTACTCCAAACAAGGAACCACACTATCCAATAGTTTGTAGTTGCCAGGAATGATAATAACATCAATGTAAACAAACACCAGCAACATATCCCAACTGTACGTACATATCCTTGTTTTACATTATTTTCTGAAAGATGTATGCTATACGTATTTTACTAGTGTGTGTGCAGATTTGTACTTTGCAAAGATGTACTTTATTTATGTAGTTTTCCTTGCTACAAAATTGACTTGACTACACTGCTGTTTATATAAACCCTTGTTTCTTCTACAGCATCAAAGTGAGTTATGGAGAAAAGTTTGCATTAAATTTTGTATACTACATCAAATGCCTGGGGCTTTTACAATGAATTAAAATCTTTATATAAAACAAGTTACTTTCAAGTTACAGAAGGGTCACATAAAAAGGTAAGCATAAATGTCCACTCAGAATTAGTTGAAATTGGACACTTCATCACCTACACCTGTTTACAAACAAACACATGATTCAAAAGTCCTATCACCATGTAAAAACTTAACACATATCTAATATACTAATAATGACCTAGAGTCCAAGTTAAAATTATAACAAAGCAAGGTATACTGTAGCAAACAATAGCGGACATAAGCATTAATATATAACAAATCTATTACAAAGGAACTCCAGTAGAAATCAACTTAGATCATGAGATACATAATTTTTAATAAAAGCATTACAGAACTTGTTAGTGCTGAAAGAGTTACGGCCCTTGTACATGAAAAACTTGTTATCAAAAAACTGGATCATGGTGTTCCTGTCCAACTTAAAGTCTTTCTCATCCCCTTGGTACTTATATTAGTATTTTGATTAAAAATTGTTGTTTATAACAGCCTAAGTCTTTAACATACCCTTATTGTTAAGGTGTTTTAGTGTCCTGACCACACAAAAAAAGTAACGTTTAACAAATTGAGATCAGCGATTATGTATCGACATAGATCCAAACACTTCCTACAGTATAAAGTATATGATACGTGCTCAGTATAAAGTTTACGATACGTATGGTCAGTACACACAGAATAGATCAATGGAGGAGATTCCTGGCCTCATAAATTCATTAATTTTGTGCACATAATCACCAGATATAAAATCCTTTGAATTCCTATGAAATGTATTGGATAAAGTTTCCATGGAGTGAAACTAGACCTCAGTTTCATGAGAATCACAGATTTTATATAGGTTACATAGCTTCTTGTGTTTAGTACACAGATGAGTATATAAAATATAACCAAATTTGAAGTTCACAACTTCGTGTAGAAAACATGCATACTAATACCACTTACTATGTAACTGTTAAAAAGTATGCAACAGACCAATATCAGTTATAAAATTATGAAAATATTGCAAAATTATATGTATCATAATAGTTAACTTGATCAACAAACACATGCAAGAGCTAGGGACTAGATGATAGAGGATGGAAGCAGAGAGAGATATTGACTGGTACAGTGACAAAATTCCTCAAACAAAGATCTACCAATAAGTGAGTACTTTACAGGATAGACTGGTGAAGTTTGTAATGTAGAAATAGTTAATATAAAAACCCCTTGCAAACCACACTAAACTACACAACAGATTAGTCTGTAAAAACAAATATACCAGTAAACTGTACATCAACTTACACTAGGTCACAAACAATTAACAACAAAAATTTGTGTAGTAAAAGCTAAAAAAATTTGAATCAAGATATGGGTTTCAGTAGTACTAAATAAAGCATTCTGGGGCCTGTGCATGTAATTCTGTAGGACATCAAAGTTCAATGTAAGTTATGAGGATAAAACACAACTCTGGGAACCGTTATACACTTTGTACATTGTAAAGTATATCTAAATGCAATTGTCCTCTTAAAAATATCTAAACAAATCTTAAAAAAAAAAAAAATTAATCCTCATTTAGCACTTTAAGCCATTTAATCTACTATGTTAAGGTGATCACTTCTTTTGCTTACCAGTAAATCTACTGAAGCTACACTTTGATTTGTTGTAATAACTAACTTAGGTTTTACATTTACACTACATTTTGGCTACTGTCACTTACGGTTTATGGTTCAATATATCATCGTTCTTACCATTCAAATATCACATTTCATTCAGATCTTATTGACATGTACAGGAAAGCCATTGTGACTCTATGTTGGATATGAAACAAACTCCTAAGCTACTAAACTACACTTCACACAAAAGAAAATAATGATGTAGACATGTGATGCATTGTTTATAGTCATGAACACAATCTGGCTATGTGCCTTTTACCACACACATTAACATATCTAATCGGCTGTGTGCCTTAATTTTCATTCTTATAATATAACAATTCATTGAACTTTAAACTTAAAAATATGGCTACAGGATTACCTGGTACAAACGAACATAAGATTACCACATTGTCACTACAAAAAGTCTAGTGTACCAATCTGAGGACTTCATCTAAGTAACTTTAATTAGATATAAATCATTAATATGATTCAAATCAACATTCCACTGAAAGTAAAACAGCCTAAACACATGTATACCATAAATCTATGTTGTATTTCATACAATAAAAAAAAAAAAAAAAACACTGAAAAATCTTAGGAGATCCGGAGATTGCAGTTATATTATGCAAATGCTATCGAAGTAATGACATTCATAATATGATGAATATCTACTGTTATGGAATCCTTTTAATCACATCCTGTCATTCAGTCACTCATAAGTTTCAACAGGAAGTTAGATGCTGATTACCAAAATTAGAAAAGGAAATAAAAAAGTATTTCTATACATCACAATCTATTCCTAGTCACAGTAATCAGTGTAAACCATATTAATCAGTGTAAACCCTATTAATCAGTGTAAACACTATTAATCAGTGTAAACCCTATTAATCAGTGTAAACCCTATTTATCAGTGTAAACCCTATTAATCAGTGTAAACCCTATTAATCAGTGTAAACCCTATTAATCAGTGTAAACACTATTAAGTCAACTACACCAGCACTAACACAACAACGTAGAAAATGTCAAACTCAAATCTAACGAAAACAAATACAGCAAAAAAATTTACAATTTTGTTTTCAAGCTTAAAGTGTAAAATGAACTGTCAAACCCATTGTATGTTATATCAATAAGGACATGATCAGCTCTTAGTTGTTGTATACAGTAATTGTGAAAACCTATGATCTACAGGGACTTCCTCACTGTCCATCTCAATCCTGTGGTCTGGTCATGATCAACTAAGTACAAATTCACCCATGAATTCATGGTTTAATTAATTATAACTATATATACAATATTTATAGATTCTGGAGGCTACATATAGAGTCACAGCAATATCAAATCTGTCGATCCAAACCTGCAAGTACAGAAAAAACAAGGATGGTGTCAGTGACTTTTTAACAATGTACATAAACCAACAATTGATAATACTTGTCTAAATTCAAATTATCATAACATTAAATAAATAGACTTAATAATATATCACTTTATTGAACACATTAAACATGTCTACACTTATTTTGCCAATTTCTACATTTATACTATGAATCTTACAGTGACGCTTTGTAGAATTTAATAATCTTACAGTGACACTTTGTAGAATTTAATAATCTTACAGTGACGCTTTGTAGAATTTAATAAGTACTTCTGTTTCACATGCCTACATTGTAGTTATGACCCTTTCACCTCTAATGATGCATGTCACTGGGTCTGGGCCAAATGATGCATGTTACTTGGCCTGGACCAAATGATGCATGTCACTGGGCCTGGGTCAAATGATACATATCACTGGGCCTGGGCATGCATGTCACTGAGCCTTAGCCAAATGATATTGATGCATGTCACTGGACCTGAGTCAAATGATACATGTCACTAGAAGTGGGCCTGGGACAAATGATGCATGTCACTGGGCCTGGGCCAAATGATGCATGTCACTAGTACTGAGCCTGGGCCAAATGATGCATGTCACTGGGCCTGGGCCAAATGATGCATGTCACTAGTACTGAGCCTGGGCCAAATGATGCATGAATGTAGAAATATTTTTTTAATCTTTCTAGCTGATAAAAAACAAACATAATATTATTAATTGAGGTCTTAAATGTGATATAAAATATGACAATTAAAATAATTCTTCTAAGTACTAGTTGAATTAGAGACATGGCTATGAAAGTTTTATGATGCACAGTTTAATTTGTATTTTATCTAAGTTGTAAATTTACATTACTTTGATAATCTGTTTAGTTGATTATGTAGGATATTGGTTAAAACTGTAGCAGGTGCCATATTTTTAAGGCTGGTAATCTATTTAAGGTCTACATAGCCAGGTCACACGTACTGTACAGGGTACCACTTGGCAGGACTAGTGCTCAAAGATTATACTTATGAGATTGTAAACTATTGCATCCATGTTTTCAATGTAGACCATAGTACTGAAAGTAGGCTTAATACACATACCATAACATATATACACCTAATACTAATAAATAAAGCTGGTAACAATGAACTGTAAGCTCCATCAAAACTTATCATAACACTGCTAGTTTAGATCTATCACTGTCCATTTGAAATGTTAAGTAAAATATAAAATATATCAAAATTCAAGTAATTCACTATGTCTCACCAATTGTTAGATCATTAATACATAATTAGAACCGAAATTCAGCAAAAACTAAATGTTAAAACAACAACCGTACAATTCAAATGAATCCACCTGGTCACTCAGTATTAACCCTTATTAAGCTAGTTCCTGTCACCATCGTGATCACTTACCAGTGTATGTCCCAGTGTTGGCAAATCATTACCACACCTACCAGTGTATGTCCAAGTGTTGGCAAATCATTACCACACCTACCAGTGTACATGTTTGTCCCAGTGTTGACAAATCATTACCACACCTACCAGTGTATGTCCCAGTGTTGGCAAATCATTACCACACCTACCAGTGTATATCCCAGTGTTGGCAAATCATTACCACACTTACCAGTGTATGTCCCAATGTTGGCAAATCATTACCACACCTACCAGTTTATGTCCCAGTGTTGGCAAATCATTACCACACTTACCAGTGTATGTCCCAGTGTTGGCAAATCACTACCACACCTACCAGTGTATGTCCCAGTGTTGGCAAATCACCGTCACACCTACCAGTGTATGTCCCAGTGTTGGCAAATCAATACCACACCTACCAGAGTGTGTCCCAGTGTTGGCAAATCATTACCACACCTACCAGTGTATGTCCCAGTGTTGGCAATCACTACCCTACCTACCAGTTTATGTCCCAGTGTTGGCAAATCACTACCACACCTACCAGTTTATGTCCCAGTGTTGGCAAATCATTACAACACTTATCAGTTAATGTCCCAGTGTTGGCAAATCACTACCACACCTACCAGTGTGTGTCCCAGTGTTGGCAAATCATTACCACACCTACCAGTTCATGTCCAAGTGTTGGCAAATCATTACCACACCTACCAGTTTATGTCCCAGTGTTGGCAAATCACTACCACACCTACCAGTTTATGTCCCAGTGTTGGCAAATCATTACCACACCTACCAGTGTATGTCCCAGTGTTGGCAAATCACTACCACACCTACCAGTGTGTGTCCCAGTGTTGGCAAATCATTACCACACCTACCAGTGTGTGTCCCAGTGTTGGCAAATCACTACCACACCTACCAGTTTATGTCCCAGTGTTGGCAAATCACTACCACACCTACCAGTGTGTGTCCCAGTGTTGGCAAATCACTACCACACCTACCAGTGTGTGTCCCAGTGTTGGCAAATCACTACCACACCTACCAGTTTATGTCCCAGTGTTGGCAAATCATTATATTTACCACACTTACCAGTGTATGTCCCAGTGTTGGCAAATCACTGTCACACCTACCTGTGTATGTCCCAGTCCAGGTGAGTCACGTGCACTGTCCTGTTGCGTCACTATCACCTACCGTGTATTTCCCAGTCCAGGTAAGTCACTGTCCTGTTGGGTCACTATCACCTACCATGTACTTCCCAGTCAAGGTGAGTCACTGTCCTGTTGGGTCACTATCACCTACCATGTACTTCCCAGTCAAGGTGAGTCACTGTCCTGTTGGGTCACCATCACCTACCGTGTACTTCCCAGTCAAGGTGAGTCACTGTCCTGTTGGGTCACCATCACCTACCGTGTACTTCCCAGTCCAGGTGAGTCACTGTCCTGTTGGGTCACCATCACCTACCGTGTACTTCCCAGTCAAGGTGAGTCACTGTCTTGTTGGGTCACCATCACCTACCGTGTACTTCCCAGTCCAGGTGAGTCACTGTCCTGTTGGGTCACTATCACCTACCATGTACTTCCCAGTCAAGGTGAGTCACTGTCCTGTTGGGTCACTATCACCTACCATGTACTTCCCAGTCAAGGTGAGTCACTGTCCTGTTGGGTCACTATCACCTACCATGTACTTCCCAGTCCAGGTAAGTCACTGTCCTGTTGGGTCACTATCACCTACCATGTACTTCCCAGGCCAGGTGAGTCACTGTCCTGTTGAGTCACCGTCACCTACCGTGTACTTCCCAGTCCAGGTAAGTCACTGTCCTGTTGAGTCACCGTCACCTACCATGTACTTCCCAGTCCAGGTGAGTCACTGTCCTGTTGGGTCACTATCACCTACCATGTACTTTGATTCCCACTCAAGGCGAGTCACTGTCCTGTTGGGTCACCATCTCCTACTGAGTACTTCCTAGTCCGGGTGAGTCACTGTCCTGTTGGGTCACCATCACCTACCGAGTACTTCCTAGTCTTGGTGAATCACTGTCCTGTTGAGTCACCATCACCTACCGAGTACTTCCCAGTCCAGGTGAGTCACTGTCCTGTTGAGTCACCGTCACCTACCGTGTACTTCCCAGTCCAGGTGAGTCACTGTCCTGTTGAGTCAACATCACCTACTTTTGTTCATTCTTATCAAACTATCCAATTGCGATATATATGGTGTACACATATTCATTATTTCATGTGAATTCCATTCAGTATTTTAATTACCATTCACCAGTATTTATAATTACCTAGCTACTAGTCCAAGGCAAGTCACAATAATTAAGTACATGTATTACCATTTTTGCCATTATGTCTATCTATTATTTTCTACATACTTATATATCTTTGATTTGTGAGACCTAACCGTTATTTGATACCTACCAACGAAGCACTAGTTCCAGGTGAGTCTCTGCTCGTTGGGTGTTGGTGTACACATGTGACTAGTCCTGGCTCTGATGGTGTTGTTGAGCATGCCTCCCTGTTGGTCAGGCAGGACCTTGTGGATTACCACTAGGTAGAGGTAATTACACAGGGTCCAACCTAGACTCATCAGTGTGAACCGGCCGCTTTGTAGAGGTTTAACGTCAATGTCTTGTGCAAGGATTCCTATGTATGCATCCTCATTTGGAATGGGTATTCTATACCTGCTAACATCTATAAGTCTTGTAACGACATCGGCAGACAGAAGGTAGCCAGCCCCGCTGGCATACCTAGGATAAAAATTTTCTCCATACAACTCCTCTGACACATACCACACACTGTTGGGGTCTCGCAGGACCTCATGTTGTTTATTAGACACACTACCTATGTACAGGTCCATAGCATCTCTATGGTGAAGAATGAGTATATGTAACAGGTGAGTATTGACAAAACAATCATCATCTGTTTTCAGTACAAACTCTGTAGGACATGACTTGCTGGCCCAGTGAAGTCCGTGAAGAACCTTATAGGTGAGATTCCTGTAAGAGTCTATATAGCTGCCTTTGAGTATGTCATTATAAGTTTTTATTTCCAGATCTATTCTCCTATCCACTATATCACTGTTGGGTTCGTGTTGTGAGCCAACTCCTAATAGAAACACACATCCCCAGGCATCCAGAGGCAGGTTGTACCTCTGAGGCCGACACCACGAATTTCTGATTGCAATGCGACGATCAAATTCAGTTCTAGTAGATACTATGATAACTAGATACTGATATTTTTGTCTACATAGTTTGGTATTTTGTAAATTATTATCAAAATCATAATCTGATATATTCCATTTTGGAGGTTTATTTATTATTTCAGAAGTCACAAAGTTACTTGGGTCTAGGTCCATAGGCCTGGGTATAAGTTTTGGTCTGTGGTGGGCGTGGTACTGATTGTGTATCCGCTCCCATTCCTCAGGCACATAAGGCACAGTGTTGGAGAAATACTTCAGTAGAATTGTATATAGTATAATGAATCCTATAGTCACCACCAAAACTGTCGTAATGCTAGCTTTCAGTAAAACTTGCGGAGAGGTCCTACGTTTTCGCATCACCGTAACAGAGACCATAAATGATGCCAGCCCCTTCCGACTATTATCTGTATTTTCTGTCAGAGTTTTGCAATTCTCATTTGGATCGATGTCATGTTGGCCTTTACAAAGTAAATCTGTCAACTTTGAGGAACTCATGGCTGATGGTGAAGGATATGGAGCAGACAAGAGAGTCCCTGTCACAGCATAGCAAGGGCCTGAGAATCTCAGATGACCTATGTCCACCTGGGTCAATCATGTTTCCTCACAATTCTACCCACTATCATCCATACCATCATGAAAGGATAATCCTCTGTGTTTGGAATGTGATTTGTCAATTTTCACTTCATCATGTTCCTGTAAAAAAACAAAGAGATATTAGGATGGTGAACACAATCAGATACAAGTACTTCATATATACAACCGTTTTTGGAATTCAAAAATATTTTTAGGAGATTTACTTCCTTGCAACAATTGATTAAGGTCATATCAAGACAGTTTTCATGAATGATTGATGCTTTTGTAGTGCTCATTGCTATCACAATGAAATGTTTTACTACCGTAAATATTCGGGTATAGTACGCACTCGCGTATAGTGAGCAGGTACGTTTTTGAGGTTCGTTTTCAAAAAAAAAAAAAAAAATGAACAATTTTTTTTTTCAATATTCAACTGAGCGGTAGATGAATTCTAAAGCATATGATGATAGGAATTTGTAACGTATGAAAGCTTATGTACCACATTTAATTGGAATCACTGATCAGATTTGACACATTGGATTGACAGGTTGTTTACATTATACCGCGACAGGCCTAGTCAGCTTGCAAATTGTAGCGGTCCCATCTCTGCTGTTGTACAAACAAAATAATTAATCCTACCCTCAATTACCTTGTGATTTTCATGCAGGTATGATCTCTTGTGGTATCTGTCCACGAACATACAAAGCTAATTAAGCTCAATTATAATACGATTGACTAGTATATTTAACCTATATATGTTGACCAGTCTTTACCACCAGCTCAAAAATTGAATGTTATGTAGCTAGAGATGTACATATATACATAACTAGGACAGTGATCACATGCATATGTCATCCAGCAAGGGCCTGCCCCGCGGCTATATATCCTCCACTATCATGAAAAAGCCAGATTCCCACATCTCTGATGTTGATATTTGACATTTGGACAATCATAATGAAGCAAAATATACATTGTATGTACTATGATGTGACTCTTGTTTCCAACAACCTCCATATATGCTGGGCTAATGAAAATGAAACAAGAGGCCTACCTGATCGGGCAATTATTGCTCTACACCTAAAAAGACACATTTCTGTTTATATTTCCTTGACATCTATCCACTACAAACCACATAGCTTCATGTCCATAAAGGTCATATCTCAAATTAACTTACACCTATAAAACTGGAGGCTCAGTGTCAAGTCACTGGAGACCAAAGGTCAAATTGGTTATATTAGCCATGTACATCAATGTGGTAAACTTTTCATTTGCAAAGAAAAATATCTTACTGTACAGTTATTATCCTATAACATTGTCAAGTTATCCAGTAGACCCTTGAGATAATGTTTTGAATCCCAATAATCATGTTTGACTCTTGGGTTTGGAAGAATGTCTATTAGACATGGTTTAATCCTTCACGTTTCTGAGAAATACTTATTTGAATAATGAAATTTCTTAATCTCAAGGGTCAACTGGAAGCCCTGTATGATACTTTGAGGTTATGCAAAAGGTCACTATATAGGTCACCAATGGTCGCAGGTCAAATCAGTCATCATTTTTTATCAATATGATTCAATTTCATTTGTGTATCATGAAACAGAGTGAAAATCAAATCATACCAAAGGTCAATATATAGGTAAGGTCACACATTATCATACCAAAGGTCAATAATTATATAGGTAAGGTCACACATTTCCATATTTTCCAGTATTACAGTAAATATAATATCATCGTTTTAGCTTAAAATTTGTTTTATTTACACTTCGACAAGATTTTTTCTGATGTTTACTTCGAGTGGTCAAACACATGTTTTATTTTTCTGAAGCACGATTTTGTATAATTCAAACATTAAAAATTTCTTTAGTTTTATTCAATTTGGTCAAACTGACCAAAGTTTTATTTTATATAAAATGGCAGACTAGCATGACAGAAGTCTGGCATTTCATATTTTTTAATAAACAAAAAAGTACAGCCCTCGTCCAATTTTGAAGAAAAACAAAAAACTAATAATTAAGATGTGTGCGAATCTATATACTTAATTTTTGCAAAATTGTGCATCCTTGTCAGATTCATTTGATCATATATTATACCCCCGATTGAAACTTTACCAGAACCTGTAAAAGAGATTTACCAACACAAAAAAAAACCAAGTTATTTTGTGTATATATCGGTTACATTTTGGTATGGTGTGTGAAAACCCCTATAGCGTACCTAGACAGGCCGTGGTGGGAGAGGCAGAGGTAAAATTCTAAAAAATCCACCACCAGTTGCCAGCGTTGTTGCATCCGAAGCAACCAACGATTATGACGAAGAACCGAATTTTTCGACTGGTACAGGCAGGGCAGAGAAGTTCTTGATAACTTGTAACCATCTTCTTTTGTAGTTTGAACGAAAGTGATAATGAATTAAACTTGAAATGAGTATTTATACAGCCGATCCTCTGGACGTGGTTTTGACGTGGTGGTAACCTGTGACAGACGTGTCGTAAACTTAATGAGCACCGTAAGAACGTACTGGAAACCTAACGTGGTCATCAACAATGTGGTATTGGCGTACCTTGGTCATTGTACAAGCGTAGAGAGGTCGCAATAAGAACTACATTGACGTAGCAAGAACGCACTGACAACGCAATGAGAACGTAATACAATCCTTTCCATCAGCGCTACGCTTCCACTGCGTCAATGAAGTTCTCATTGGGTTTTGGTTACGTCATTACCACGTCAATACCGCTGGTACTGCGTCCCTGTTACGTTCTTACTACGTCCCGATTGGACCACGTCCTCGCTACGCTTTTTTTTTAACATGCTCAAAGTTTGTTCACGTCCTCCAGGTCCATGAAGACCATAACACGTCCTTATCGGTCTCTATTGAGTCTTTACTACGTTGTACAAGTTCTTTCTGCGTTCGCATTGCGTTCTTCAATTTTTTCCAGGACGTGGTTGGACGTAGTGGGAACGTGACCTAGTGTGATGGGGGTATAAGGCGTATATTTCCCTATGGCATATTTTAGTGTGGCCGATTACTCTAGTAGAATCCCAAAAGTTGACTAGCCTGGAAGGACAGGGACATGTCTAGTCTGATATTAAAAAATATCCAGAGATACCTATAGGTAATTCTGGGTAATTTTTAATATAAGACTAAGCTTAGACATGTCCCTGTGCTGGAAGTGACTGGAGGACACTGAAGAGGCACAGGTGCCCGGTTCAAATAATCCATATCTATATATATATTTTAAATAAATCACAATCTTCTACCATATAAATATATAAGAAATAATATAAATATAATATTATATATGGATTACTTGAAACCGGGCACCTGACCTGTGCGAAGAGGTGAAGCATTAATGCCGTGCACTGCATGCTAGGCCTATAAAACATGGATATATTAGTACAAATTGTAATTACAGTATTGCCCGTGGTTCATGTCACAATTTGGTGCTATTCATTGACATTTATTTTAAATTCCCTATAAGACAACGAGGAAAATACTTATGCAACGGGAAAAAATATATGTCATTGTCAGTGTTCCCGTCAAGATATCATAATAGGACTGACGCCAACACAATATCCCGCGTGTAACGCCCGTTAAAAGACACTGCTACTTCACTAAGTACATTCATACGATTAAAATCTACAACATGTACTGAATAAAAAAATATCAAACCAAGTTGGTCGTTTGAACCTACCTATTTAGGCACATTTATATCAAAGTTATGCCACAGCCACTTGTATCGTATGATTGCCCCCAGGTCAAGGTCGGCAAGGACCATAACCCGAGACACACCTCCAAAACTTCAACTCTGAGGTTGCAATACACTAAATTATACCAGGAACGTCATAACTTCAACATTTTGACCTTTACACCATCAACCATAGAAAACACCAGTCTTTGAAGAAATTTCCAACTAAAGCACACAGTAGATCTACTCTTTTAACTTACAACAATCAATAATAATACAATTCAATTGAATTTAGCATTTCAACAAATTTTATTATACAAGATGTTATAGTACAAAGGGATTTGACAACAGGCTCTGCCTATATCAGTCTTCTCCCACATAAATGACATTTTGATAATATAATATTGATAGAATTTTTCTAGACAAATTGAACAATAGAACTATATAATTAGGGTTACTTTATAACATTTGCACATACACTCATACATACATCATTGTAATATTTTAAGTAGTTTTTCATAGTTTAATGGAATAGTTTATAGTTGAAAAGTATCAAAAGTTCAGGAAATATTTTTTATTTATATACGTAAACATTATATATATATATATAAAAAATAGATAATTATACAAAATTTTGTAAAGCAAAAGCGCTTCACCTACCTGACGGTGAGAAAGATGAGTATCTTATTGAACAATTATAATGATATACATACATATTAATGAAATATTATATAATTAATTGATTCAAAGAGAATTAAAACTTCAATTGAATTCATTTATTACCTAAACCTTACGGTTTATCAGTACAAATATATACAGTGCACACTTGACAAATATTTACTTACCTAATAAACACACACAGACATCACATCATCATCATCATCATCATCATCATCATCATCATATCATCATCATCATCATCATCATCATCATCATCATCATCATCCGTTACATTTTCGACCAACATGTTCTTAATGCCAATAACACATGATGAATAAATGTACATGTTTTACGTCACCAGAGACATATATAGATATGCATCATGTTTAACATAGCATGTTATCTCTGTAAATATAAATCAGTTCCTGTTCAATCAAGTTGGGTTTTTTTCCTTTCTTTTTTTCGATGGAAAAATTAAGTTAAGGAATAACAAATCAAATACAAATCCGCTAGTTTCTGCCTACAACATAATACGCTATTCTAAAATGCATGCAATGCAACAATGTTTAGACGTTCGACATCTTAATCAAATTACTTCACATTCTCTGCGAATTTGTCCGTCTTCAGAGTCTTGTATAGTAAAAAATAGTTTGAGAGATTTCATATGAATGTGAGTTACGATAAATATAATTATACACCCGTTTCAGTCTAATATGGAAATTGCACATGGTCTTCAAAAACTTCATAAGCATATCACACCCGGAAGATTAGGAGCTTTTCGGTGAGCTTCAGATAACACTGTATAGCCTTTTGATTGGACTACGATATCACAATCACATGTCGCCACACGATGTTGACATACAGCTTAAGTTCACTCATAGTTCAATGTTAAAGTCAGTCCAAAGCTAGGAGTACTGTAGTCTACACCAAATGTCAGCTATCTATTCGCACTGATTCGCTGCTGTTAAAAACCTTGTAACTTAAACACGCGTCTGTTTTATACACACAGGGTAGTCCTCATATTTAATACTGGCAATGAAAAGTATCAACCATCATAAGGTTACTTTTTATGGAGATTATCTTCAGATCATGGTGAACTTAAAATATTCTTACATACAATGTATATAATACAATCATTACACTAAATATACGAAGTGTTACAATTAATTTTACATTGTATTACAATTAATTTTACATTTTATTACAATTAATGTGCTTGATATTTTATGTACATTGTATTAAAATTAATGTACTTGATATCTTATGTACATTGTATTACAATTAATGTGCTTGATATTTTATGTACATTGTATTAAAATTAATGTACTTGATATCTTATGTACATTGTATTACAATTAATGTGCTTGATATTTTATGTACATTGTATTAAAATTAATGTACTTGATATCTTATGTACATTGTATTACAATTAATGTGCTTGATATTTTATGTACATTTTATTACAATTAATGTGCTTTATATCTTATGTACATTGTATTACAATTAATGTTACATTATATTACAATTAATGTACTTGGTATTTTATGTACATTGTGTTATGATTAATGTACTTGATATCTTATGTACATTGTATTACAATTAATGTGCTTGATATTTTATGTACATTGTATTACAATTAATGTACTTTATATTTTATGTACATTGTATTACAATTAATGTGCTTGGTATTCTATGTACATTGTATTACAATTAATGTACTTGGTATTTTATGTACATTGTGTTATGATTAATTTTCTTGAAAGCTACGATCGAAAGATTTGACTAAAATTCAAGTAATTGACCGTCGACGGATGAAACTAAACGACATGTTCAGCTTCCGGACAACCAGGCGAATATAGCTTCAACACATGTACGAGTAACTTTTCTTATCAGAATAATTTGTGTTTCGTTCCTTTTAACAAGGGTACGGGGGATGGGATGATTACATCGAAAAGTTAAAGCATACTCATAATCTGCACGTCGTAAGTCATCTAGATATTTCTCGACTCTGTTTAAAATAACTTCGTATAGTAATACAAATACAACGAACATGGAATTGTTTGAACTCGATGTCCATAAATAGACTAGCTATATACTATCCCTCGTTACTGGTTATGGGGCCTATATTTTAACAGCAAATTGATCTCAGAAACACAAAAGGACTGCTCTGTTAACTTGAATAAACAAACAAACATGATCAATACTAATAAGTAGGTAGTGCGTTTTTTTTGCACACAACGAATATTTACTCCAGGTTTATTTATAAAGTATAATGTATTGGACGAGTTTAAACTTTGAGATATATACATGTACAATGTAATATAAGTAGAACACGAACATTTCAAAATGCCACGGAGTTCATTTCTACAACACCACATCATATTAATGTACGTTTATCTTCTCTGTCATTTATCTACAACATCCACATCATATTAATGTACGCTTATCTTCTCTGTCATTTATCAGTTGGACGTAGACTATTTACAATACTGTAATGTGGGGTCAGAAGTTGGTACATGCAATACATACGCAGCGCTTTTCAAAAACACTTCATATATAATGTTAAACTTGATGTAAAGACCCTCGATATCCATCTTAATGGTTAGTTTAACGTAAATCACACATAAACGTTTATCAAACTTAGTATATTCAGTGAATTATCTTAATATAAATAGATAAAGACCTCATGCTTCCTAGTTGTTATCTAATCACGTGTCGCATCGTGATGCTACATAAATATATATACATATATATATATATAGGTACATTTATATAAAAGGATGCGTACATCAGTGAAGTCCACGTGTAGTACGGATATCACGACTAGACAATGCATGACAGTCCACTTTCTACCCTACAGAAGAGTTTGGTTTACAAAACAGGATACTATGGATATAGCGGATTACCTGATTTGTGTACTGAAGTTGATTTAAAAGCCATTGGAGTTGTTGACATTTAATATATCATATTGTTATTAACTCTAAATGGCGTCTCTTCACGACTCATCTTTTTACTGTATAACTGAACATGAACTCCCACCAGAGAAACGACTCATCTACACTGTCATCAGTCTGCTCTCTGCATCTCTTGGTATCTTCGGTGCTTCATGGCAGGTAATCACGTATGGTCCAGAGACACATGACTTCCTCAAGCGGCTAAATAACCAGGAACAACAGCGTCGACAGTCCATACAGCCCAACCCCGTGATAGTTTTGTTCCTGGCGGTTACTAATCTCACTTCGTGTATAGGTAGGCTACATATACGCTGTTAATCTCACCTTGTGTTCAGGTATAACCACATTTGAGAGGATACATTTGTATAACCTCATTTACATGTATTACCCCGCATCAGCTGGTATAACCCCGTTTACGGGTATTATCCGTTAACTGGTATAACCTCGTTTACGTGTATTATCCGTTTACTGGTATAACCTTGTTTACGTGTATTATCCATTAACTGGTATAACCTCGTTTACGTGTATAATCCGTTAACTGGTATAACCTCGTTTACGTGTATTATCCGTTTACTGGTATAACCTTGTTTACGTGTATTATCCGTTAACTGGTATAACCTCGTTTACGTGTATTATCCATTAACTGGTATAACCTCGTTTACGTGTATTATCCGTTAACTGGTATAACCTCGTTTACGTGTATTATCCGTTTACTGGTATAACCTTTAATTGTTTACGTGTATTATCCGTTAAAGAGGCTTGCCCGCAGAGAGATCAGAAAAATTGGCTAATAGAAAAAGATTTTTTACACATGACAGATTGTTGGAATTGTTGAGTTTTTCATTTTATTTTCCTTATAAAACGCTGAAAAGTGATATTAAAACCTCATTTTTTAAATATTATATTTATCTAATCGCAACCCGCAATAAGTCCCCGCTATAAAGAGGAGTCTAATTTGGTTGACACATCAAAGAAACAAGCACGTGCACAGTGCCGCACAGTGATAACTTCAAAGGCAGCGGCGATTTACAAAGAAGATTTGCCGTTATATTCCACACATTTCCCTCTCAGGTTGAGTTTTAAAACGTCTTTTAAATACATATTCTGTAATTGTTTTCAAGAAATAAAGTCGGAAAGCCTCTAATTTTGTCACATAGAAACGTGTACTGAAGTTTATTTAGTGACCGGAGATGTGCCGTTTACCGGTCCGTCTGCGGGTAAGCCTCTTTAACTGGTATAACATCGTTTGTACGTGTATTATCCGTTAACTGGTATTACCTCGTTTGTACGTGTATTATCCTTTAACTGGTATAACCTCGTTTGTACGTGTATTATCCGTTAACTGGTATAACCTCGTTAACGTGTATTATCCGTTGACTGATATAACCTCGTTTGTACGTGTATTATCCGTTTACTGGTATAACCTTGTTTACGTGTATTATTCGTTAACTGGTATAACCTTGTTTACGTGTATTATCCGTTAACTTGTATAACCTCGTTTGTACGTGTATTATCCGTTAACTGGTATAACCTCGTTTGTATGTGTATTATCCTTTAACTGGTATAACCTCGTTTGTACGTGTATTATCCGTTAACTGATATAACCTCGTTAGTACGTGTATTATCCGTTAACTGGTATAACCTCGTTTACCTGTAGTAGCCGTTTACTAGTATAACCTCGTTTGTACGTGTATTATCCGTTAAGTGGTATAACCTCATTTGTACTTGTAGTATCCGTTAACTGATATAACCTCGTTTGTACGTGTATTATCCATTAACTGGTATAACCTCGTTTACGTGTATTGTCCGTTAACTGGTATAACCTCGTTTGTACGTGTATTATCCGTTCACTAATATAACCTCGTTTGTATGTGTATTATCCGTTAACTGGTATAACCTCGTTCACGTGTATTATCCGTTAACTGGTATAACCCGTTTACGTGTTTTATCCGTTAACTGGTACAACCCGTTTACGTGTATTATCCGTTAACTGGTATAACCTCGTTTACGTGTGTTATCCATTAACTGGTATTACCTCGTTTGTACGTGTATTATCCGTTAACTGGTATAACCTCGTTTACGTGTATTATCCGTTTACTGGTATAACCTCGTTCACGTGTATTATCCGTTAACTGGTATAACCCGTTTACGTGTTTTATCCGTTAACTGGTACAACCCGTTTACGTGTATTATCCGTTAACTGGTATAACCTCGTTTACGTGTATTATCCGTTTACTGGTATAACCTCGTTTACGTGTATTATCCGTTAACTAGTATAACCTCGTTTACGTGTATTATTCGTTAACTGGTATAACCTCGTTTACGTGTATTATCCGTTAACTGGTATAACCTCGTTTACGTGTATTATTCGTTAACTGGTATAACCTCGTTTACGTGTAGTAGCCGTTATCTGGTATAACCTCGTTTACATGTACATGTATTACCCCGTAAGTTGATATAACCTCATTTACGTTTAACGCCTGTTTTAATTCCCAGTTGTATACTAGCTCATTCAATCTTTCACTCAGGTTCTGTGTTGCGGTCTGTGGCTACATACGCTGTGGTCCCTCCATCTTCGACTAATGAAGTCATCGTCGTCCACGTGTCACAGTCTTACTGATGACTCATTCATTCCAAGGGTCAACACAGAGGTCAAGATTGCCGGTGGCATTCTGGAGGTAGAGTTATAGACTGAAAAATCTTGTTTGATTTGTAGAGTAAATGGACCTGAAAATGAACCAATTTTGTGCGAACGGTTAAATTGAATAAATGACAACCATCCCAAGAAAGGCACACTACTACATATTTCTAGGGCATACAGTGTTGTCTTTACACGAGCATAGGACGCATTGCCATATTGTAGTAAAACTAAAATAGCATTTCTTCCTGGGACAATATATATATATGTGTGTGTGTGTAAATGTTGGTCAGTATGAGTTGTTAACTATTACACCAGTGTCTTATTCCTCCCTATAGGCCTTTACAGACTTCAGTTACGTGGCGTCCTCCCTGTGGACGCTATCCTTCGCCATTAATATATACTCTCAACTGGTGGGTAGACACATGTAAGTATCTCGGTAAGTACAGTGAAATCAATAGTTAAAACGGGCACCAAGCTCTACCCGTATCGATCAACGATTACTGCTCGACAATTAATCATTTAAGGGGTTATGCTACACCTTATTATGATGTCATTTAGAAGAAAGGTACACGTATACATAACAATCAAATAAATCTTAAATGATAAGAAAGGAAATATATGGATAAATAAGTAGGAAATAACAAAAGGTAGGGTTTTTCCTCGAATTGATCTCCAATATACAAAACATACTTGTCTATTTTAGCCCTGTGAAGGTGTTCCATCTGGGGACGTGGTTGGGGTCCAGTGTAAGCGTGACGGCTGGTCTAGTGGCAGTGTACATGGGCACGGATAGGATGTCCGTGTAAGTTATTCACTTAAGCATTGATGTCATTTTTTTAGTTTCATCGGGGTATGAAACAAATTTTGTTTGCAAACTGTAAGAATCCGCTAAGTTTGCAAACAAAATTTGTTTCATACCCCGATGAAACTAAAAACAATGACATCAACGCTTATAATTAATTTTTGAAAATGATTTTCTAATTTAAAACATGTTTTATGTACAATTTCACTGGTTTTAAATGGGATTCTTTTTCTCAAATCAATACGCAACGTCAATTGTCGTATTGTGACGTCACATTTTTCGCGCCATTCTCGGAATTTCTTTCATAGAAGAATGAAAAGAATTTTTCGACCAATCACATTTGAGTATTTACCATGAAAACAAAGAAAAATTAATTATATAAATATGTATTAAAACACTTCACCAATAGTTTAAGCTTTTGGTTTTCGAGCTGTTTAAAATCTATCAGTAATTATTTTTTCAAGCTGATATTTGAAAATGATATAATATGGTGACTGATATGTGCCATTTCGTTATGTAGTGATTTCATCGCTAATCGTCGTCTTTTCGCCCCACTGGGCGAAATAAGATAAACAACAGGGCCAAGTATTTCGGATCTCTAAACTGCCACCTTAAACCTTCGTTATTTGGCGTTACTCTTTTTCATTATTTCGTTCTGCTGCGGCGAAAAGACAATGTCTAGCGGGGCGAAATAACGAAATGACACATATCTGCCACATAATTCCACCAGCATTTTCAAGTTGTTTCTAGATAAAGCTATTAAAGGTCGGGTGTCTTTTGTAATCGGTCAATTTTAGACGTGTCCTCTCTTACTGTAGATGCCCTGGACAGGAGCGTATATTCTGGCGGTACCTCTCCACGTATGTTCCTATGGCGTTTACACTGGTTATGATCTGTGTTCTGTACTGGAAAGCTAGCATATCAGGTACGGTCGGGGCACATTATCCAGGTAAAATGTAGGATGGGTAGCACTACTACCATGTGTTTTAGTCAGGTATTGGTGTATTTCAGTTCATGGCGTTAAAGTGAAAAAAAAAATTAATAAATAAAAAAAAAAGTTTAGTGCTGATTATGTATACCAATGGAGAAGAATAGAGCAATGTGGTCGATCGATTTGAAAAACATCAATAACCAAGTAACTCATGTCAGACATGCTACAGACACAATCTTACAAACAGGACATAATATATGACTTAGTATTCTATGACGTTTCTGTATTTATTTTGTCAGAGTGTGTGATTTGTATGTTGTGATTTTGAGTTAGTATTCTGTATTTATTTTGTCAGAGTGTGTGATTTGTATGTTCTGATTTTGAGTTAGTATTCTGTATTTATTTTGTCAGAGTGTGTGATTTGTATGTTGTGTTTTTGAGTTAGTATTCTGTATTTATTTTGTCAGAGTGTGTGATTTGTATGTTGTGACTTTGAGTTAGCATTCTGTGACGTTTTGTATTTATTTTGTCTGAGTGTGTGATTTGTATGTTGTGATTTTGAGTTAGTATTCTGTACTGATTTTGTCAGAGTGTGTGATTTGTATGTTGTGTTTTTGAGTTAGTATTTTGTATTTATTTTGTCACGAGTGTGTGATTTGTATGTTGTGATTTTGAGTTAGTATTCTGTATTTATTTTGTCAGTGTGTGATTTGTATGTTGTGATTTTGAGTTAGTATTCTGTACTTATTTTGTCAGAGTGTGTGATTTGTATGTTGTGATTTTGAGTTAGCATTCTGTGACGTTTTGTATTTATTTTGTCAGAGTGTGTGATTTGTAT
Source organism: Pecten maximus (assembly GCF_902652985.1). Lineage (NCBI taxonomy): Eukaryota > Metazoa > Mollusca > Bivalvia > Pectinida > Pectinidae > Pecten > Pecten maximus. The sequence continues at coordinate 4,283,283 of NC_047018.1, read as the reverse complement.
GTTGTGATTTTGAGTTAGTATTCTGTATTTATTTTGTCAGAGTGTGTGATTTGTATGTTGTGATTTTGAGTTAGTATTCTGTATTTATTTTGTCAGAGTGTGTGATTTTGAGTTAGTATTCTGTACTTATTTTGTCAGAGTGTGTGATTTGTATGTTGTGATTTTGAGTTAGTATTCTGTATTTATTTTGTCAGAGTGTGTGATTTGTATGTTGTGATTAAGCATTCTTTGGTGTTTTCTACTTCAGACAGCTACACTCGGTAGTTATCAATTGTTATTTATATTTCAGTGTCTTTATCATTTACTAAACTAACCGCCACGGTTGGTCGTGAAGAGCGAGCCATCATTCAGCGATTGAGGATGCGGTTTTTCTGGATTGTGTTTTTCTTTGCATTATGGTACGTAAACAAAGTCAGGTAGACGAATACATGTCAGTAGTGTCTCATACTCAGGTTTCGATTCCGATCCCGTTATAAGGAGACACCAAATACGATGTTTTATTATTTCCCTTGGGCGCTTTGAGGTCCAGCTTGTGAAGTGTAATTCTGTTACAGAAGATACCGCCAAATCGTTTTCATAGAGTTTGAAATCAATTTAGATAATTATTGGGAAAAAATGGGAGATACGATTCAATTACCAGCAGTGATATGGATATAAAGACATTGTAAAACCATAAACTATCTTATCTTGTACAACATTTAAGTATATTGATATATGGTATGGCGTTGTCCGTCTGTCCGCCTAACTTTTCTTTGCCCGAATATCTACAATTTTCGACGGGTTTTCTTTAGAACTTGGTAGGCTTTATAATCATGATACATGAATGCAGTTGCGTGTTCCCAGTATTTTGATTTGACTTTATTTTTGCAAAAATTATCGTCCTTTGTTAATTTCAGTATTTTGTATTTTCTGAAGATTTCCCAGTTTTAAAAGGATCCCCTGGAACTCATCAAATTTTATAAAAATGATAAGTGGTGTTTCCCGAGCCACAATTTTCCCAGAACAATTTTTTGAATTTAATTGGAGTTATATCAATCATACATAATGCTGAAAGAGCTCTTTGCTTATTTCAGTATTTTGAGGCTGTCCAGAGACATTCCGACTTTGTTTTAAACCGATGTTTAATATATACAAATGTATATGAAATGTATCATTTGTTAGGATTTGTAACCGTCACATATACCATATATTCTTTCGTATTTTGTGCTTTTCGTTGTAAGAACCCATTTCATTTTGGCGTCCGGCGGGCGTATATTGTTTCGATCTGCGACACGAATACTATTTGTTTAACCTGAAAATGCCATATGCTTGAATATCGCTTTCCTGACATATTGAAGGTAAACACTTTTGAGGTTAGGACTAAACATTTCAGATGTTTTGCTTGAAACTCGAAGAAAAAGTAAAGCCTTATACAGAAGTAAGATCTATTGAACATGTATTACAGGATAATATTTTTGGGAATTATGGCATGGAAACAGCCGAAAGCAATCGCACTTGGGTAGTTCATAAGACATTAACATTGTTATCAAACTTGAAGAAAATCTGTTCTGCAGAAAACGACGTTTTCAGTTAATTAAGGGGCCATAACACAGTCAAATAAAGTCAGGCAAATTAGGCAATCAAACTTGGCGGAGCCCTCAAAACATTCAACCTTGTTATTAAGTAAGGGAAATAGGTTGACAACTCTTCCAGTTATTTCGCAGAAACGGCAGAAAGTGAAGCGGCGTTTTTAGTTAATGGAGGAGCCACGACTCCGTCAAAATTAAGTCTGGCAAAAATCAAACTTTGCCAAGCCCTTAAAGGGGCATTCCTTCGTTCGGACATCAGAAACGCGCACAATTTCTATTGATGAAATCTATGTCCGAACGATTATTATATGATTGTTTGCGCATACAAGTAATAAGATAAACACCGAAATGTACAGGAAAAATGCGTATCGTATACATGTATCTTTGCGGTAATTAGTGATACTTCGGGTCGAATTCAGAATTTTCAGTACTTAATACTCGAAGAACTTTGGTTTATCTTGAGAGTAAAACTGCCCTATAAATATAAAGATTATAACTTTCACTACTTGGAAAAAGTATATATTTTCCAGTAAGTTTAATTTTGAGGATCTAAACTTTATTCAAACGAAGGAATGTCCCTTTAAGGCTTTTGAACCTTGTTACCAAATTTTAAGAAGATCTGTTGACAAAGTTTGAGACGGTCAGGCAAAGCCAGGTTAATATCCTGTTTCGGTGAAAGTTAAAATGACTCTTGAAACATAGATCGATAATCATGTTTCAGCTGGCTTCCAAACATTGTGGACTGTTTCTTACATATTGACCTCCTGTCTGAGAAATGCATGTACCAGTTGGACGGGTTGCTGTTTCCATTATGGATAATAGAGGTATGCATACACATATGTATATATAAACGCTCACATTAGACTTTTTCCAGTTCAGCATAGGTAACCATTGTCACTGTCAGGGCAATTCTTGTCTCAATATATACTCTACCACCTTATCCTGAGTGTAGTCAATATTTAGGGAATCATAATGAATGATCTTTGGTTAAAAGTATATCATCTTTGGTTAATAAGTATGCTATCTTTGATTAATAAGTATATTATGTTTAGGTAATAAGTATATCATCTTTGGTTAATAAGTATGCTATCTTTGATTAATAAGTATATTATGTTTGGGTAATAAGTATATTATGTTTGGGTAATAAGTATATTATGTTTGGGTAATAAGTATATTATGTTTGGGTAATAAGTATATTATGTTCGGGTAATAAGTATATTATGTTCGGGTAATAAGTATATTATGTTCGGGTAATAAGTATATTATGTTTGGGTAATAAGTATATTATGTTCGGGTAATAAGTATATTATGTTTGGGTAATAAGTATATTATGTTCGGGTAATAAGTATATTATGTTTGGGTAATAAGTATATTATGTTCGGGTAATAAGTATATTATGTTCGGGTAATAAGTATATTATGTTCGGGTAATAAGTATATTATGTTTGGGTAATAAGTATATTATGTTTGGGTAATAAGTATATTATGTTCGGGTAATAAGTATATTATGTTCGGGTAATAAGTATATTATGTTTAGGTAATAAGTATATCATCTTTGGGTAATAAGTATACATGTATTATGTTTGATCAATATGTATACTGTCGTTGGTTTATAAGTTTGCTTCATTTGAATTTCAGGCCCTGATGAATCCCCTACAGGGACTTTTTAATTGTTTCCTGTATGGACGGAAGTGTTCTTGTAGGCCATTTGTGTTTACAGCACGAACAAGGAGACACTATACTCAGATAGTCGACACAGATAGATCCTATAACGGACTTTTAAACAACTTGCCAGACACGGCCCGTACGTGACACATACCCCGTGTATAAATCCTGTTCTTATTTGTATCCATAATGTTTAGGGTAGTAATGTGAAAATGAATGGTTTTCCATATGTCCTAAAATGTGTTTTGAAATATGTTCTCTATTTATAGTAATGAATATTTCAGACTAGGTAGTAGTGAGGTGGCAATGTTAATAATAATACCATATTGGTATTATATTTGTCTAAAGCAACTGAATGACTTTGTATCAATGGTATCATGTACCATTCAAGATAGCTACTTTTGTCTGAAACACACAGCTTAAGGTATATCACATATACTGTTTTGTCATGAATATTTATGATCTCATTTGAATGTCTGTTGATAACTTTCTAAATATCTATATTAAATTTGCATTTGAAGCAATCACTAAAAAAAATGATTTTGTGTTTTTTAAAAAAATTATATTTACACAGAAATTTAGAGTTACTGTTGTAGGAGAGCCTTTGCTGATTAGAGTAGGCACAAGGAAGCAATAAGGTAATTTTTCAAAGACAAAGATGGTAATTCTTTCGAAGACAGTGAGAGATGCGAGAGGTGATCTAAATTTTGATAACTATAGGAGTAAGGTAAACGACACTGAAATAGTTTGTAAATACAATAATCTTCCAACAAAGGTAAAATAGGCATTGTTCATTTGGAAATAATTTATTTTCCATCTCACAGCTTTCATATTCTGTATTGGGATGTCTAGTTTGTAAACTGGCGGCGACATTATAAAGTCACTCTCTTTTGATTTGTCTATCCTTTATCTGGAACAAACACGTTTTTTTCGCGTTAATTATCAATTATAATGTCTAATTATCTGCAGGTTTATTTTTCAAGCTCTCTGACAAGAACAGTTTTCCTAAGCTCTGTGATGCAAAGTCCCCAACTTGTGCACAATAGTTGTCTATCTGGCCAGCCAATAGAAGGCTGTTAAGGCGTTCCATGGGCTGGAGGGGTTTGAACAGTTTGTTGATGTCCTCGTCTGGAAGAGGGGGCTCACCATGCTGTGCTCGCTGTGAATTCTCCTGTGCCTGTTTTGGTCAAAAAGTTACATGTATCACATTAAATTAGGAGACAACCTGTTTGATGATAACACAAGCTGCAATCAAAGCAGTTCACTATGGGAAATGTCCTTAAAACTGAACTTGTCTTTTAAGAAAAAAGAAGAAGATTTAGCCAATTTTCCAGTACGTTTCAAGAAGGGTCAAAAGTCATGTAATACTCAGATGGATATAATGCTTTTATAGTCATTGACTGTAACCATGTTACAAGTGACAGATTTTTGTTTTTGTTTTTTTAAAAGAACACAGATACATGGGTTAACATTTCACTACTGATTTCCATATTAAAAGTGAAAACCTAGAGGCAGGACTAGACCTTAGGCCATCCTTATAGAATGGCAAATATATTAAGAAGTTGTTGGAACAAAGGTTGACATTGGATGGAATCATACCATGATAAACTCTCAGGGACAGAAAAGTATCACGAACAACGAGACACGTACAACACAGAAATGATAACAGATCTTCCTATATAGAACAAGGCATACGTACCCTTTTCTGAACGTACTGGGACTTCTGTAGCTTCTGTTTCGCAGCCTGTCTCTGGAAATTGAGGTAGCGGTTAGCATCCATAGCCACGTCATCCACACATTCCATCAACTGTCGGAGATTCTTCTCAAGCATGGAGCTGTGAAAGAGGAGAACAGTGTGATTAAACGTGAACAAAGCTCATAACAGCCAAAACTGTTACATCAAAAGAAATTTTGATATGTACTTAATTGGTCAGTGATTTTCCAGGCTGCAGCAGGTCAGACCTAACAAGACCTGTTATTCCATGTGACCCTCATTACAAAATGATTTGTATAATGCCATATATACAAGTACTCCATTAAATATTTTACACATAGATTGCCCTAAGATCAGAGAGCACTACCTTATTTCTAGAAAATCAAGTTGGACTGAGTAGTACTGCATTATTTTTGATACTGTATTACAACTGATCGCTATCCGATAAAAAACAAACACTGATAAGTCAGTCGTCATCACTATCACTGATAAATCAGTCGTTATAACTATCACTGATAAATCAGTCGTTATCACTATCACTGATAAATCAGTTGTCATCACTGTCACTGATAAATCAGTTGTCATCACTATCACTGATAAATCGGTCTTATCACTATCACTAATAAATCAGTCGTTATCACTATCACTGATAAATCAGTCTTCATCACTATCACTGATAAGTCGGTCGTTATCACTATCACTGATAAATCAGTCGTCATCACTATCACTGATAAATCGGTCGTCATCACTATCACTGATAAATCAGTCGTCATCACTATCAATGATAAATCAGTCGTCATCACTATCACTGATAAATCAGTCGTTATCACTATCACTGATAAGTCGGTCGTAATCACTATCACTGATAAATCGGTCGTAATCACTATCACTGATAAATCGGTCGTTATCACTATCACTGATAAATCGGTCGTTATCACTATCACTGATAAATCAGTCGTCATCACTATCACTGATAAATCAGTCGTTATCACTATCACTGATAAGTCGGTCGTTATCACTATCACTGATAAATCAGTCGTCATCACTATCACTGATAAGTCGGTCGTTATCACTATCACTGATAAGTCGGTCGTTATCACTATCACTGATAAATCAGTCGTCATCACTATCACTGATAAGTCGGTCGTTATCACTATCACTGATAAATCAGTCGTCATCACTATCACTGATAAGTCGGTCGTTATCACTATCACTGATGAATCAGTCGTTATCACTATCACTGATAAATCGGTCGTTATCACTATCACTGATAAATCGGTCGTTATCACTATCACTGATAAATCGGTCGTAATCACTATCACTGATAAATCGGACGTTATCACTATCGCTGATAAATCGGTCGTTATCACTATCACTGATAAATCAGTCGTCATCACTATCACTGATAAATCAGTCGTTATCACTATCACTGATAAGTCGGTCGTTATCACTATCACTGATAAGTCGGTCGTTATCACTATCACTGATAAATCAGTCGTCATCACTATCACTGATAAGTCGGTCGTTATCACTATCACTGATAAATCGGTCGTTATCACTATCACTGATAAATCGGTCGTTATCACTATCACTGATAAATCGGTCGTTATCACTATCACTGATAAATCAGTCGTTATCACTATCACTGATAAGTCGGTCGTTATCACTATCACTGATAAATCGGTCGTAATCACTATCACTGATAAATCGGTCGTTATCACTATCACTGATAAATCGGTCGTTATCACTATCACTGATAAATCAGTCGTCATCACTATCACTGATAAATCAGTTATCACTATCACTGATAAATCGGTCGTTATCACTATCACTGATAAATCAGTCGTTATCACTATCACTGATAAGTCGGTCGTTATCACTATCACTGATAAATCAGTCGTCATCACTATCACTGATAAATCGGTCGTTATCACTATCACTGATAAATCGGTCGTAATCACTATCACTGATAAATCGGTCGTAATCACTATCACTGATAAATCGGTCGTTATCACTATCACTGATAAGTCGGTCGTTATCACTATCACTGATAAATCAGTCGTTATCACTATCACTGATAAGTCGGTCGTTATCACTATCACTGATAAATCGGTCGTTATCACTATCACTGATAAATCGGTCGTTATCACTATCACTGATAAGTCAGTCGTTATCACTATCACTGATAAATCAATTGTGACTATCACTGATAAATCAGTTGTTATCACTATCACTGATAAGTCAGTTGTGACTATCACTGATAAATCAGTTGTTATCACTATCACTGATAAATCAGTCGTCATCACTATCAATGATAAATCAGTCGTTATCACTATCACATAATCAGTTTCACAAAGGGTTAGGTGCGGCAACAGATCACGATTTTATTCTCGATCATAAGTGTGTTTAAATTTCTACCGACGTTCACATGTAAGGGGAAATAACTCTTAAACAAAACAAAACCCCACTTGATTAGCAGAGGGCATGGCAGCCAAGTATCATTAATAGAAACTATTAAAACTATCGATAGCTTGGCACACTATCAACGATTGTTAACAACTTGATGAATTCGTCATCCATTTATCGAATTGAGAGGTATAAAATCATAATTTTAATATTGATAGTACAATGTATTGTTACACCCTTAGTATTATTACACATGTGTGCTTTCTCTAACTGATTTAACACTATGTTGAACAACATTTTTACATATTTATTTTTTATGATTTTTTGGGTTGCATAACATCATTTTGTGGCTCTACCTCTTTACAATTATCATAAATGCTGGTACAATCAGACTTAAGAAGGTAATGGCAAAAAACTTCAACATTGGAAGAACTTCCAACATAGGCCTAAATAGATATTTACTTCTATAGACTAAGACTTGTACCATGAAGTTGTCAACCAATGAGCTCAAAATAAGCTTTGGATGAAATGTCCAAACTTCTGAAGTTGTAATAGTGTCTGGCAACATATCAGACATTACAGTAGCTGGCAACATATCGCACAGAATAGCTGGCAACATATCGCACAGAGTAGCTGGCAACATATCGCTCAGAATAGCTGGCAACATATCGCACAGAATAGCTGGCAACATATCGCACAGAGTAGCTGGCAACATATCGCACAGAGTAGCTGGCAACATATCGCACAGAGTAGCTGGCAACATATCGCACAGAGTAGCTGGCAACATATAGCACAGAGTAGCTGGCAACATATCGCACAGAGTAGCTGGCAACATATCGCACAGAGTAGCTGGCAACATATCGCACAGAGTAGCTGGCAACATATCGCACAGAGTAGCTGGCAACATATCGCACAGAGTAGCTGGCAACGTATCGCACAGAGTAGCTGGCAACGTATCGCACAGAGTAGCTGGCAACATATCGCACAGAGAAGCTGGCAACGTATCGCACAGAGTAGCTGGCAACGTATCGCACAGAGTAGCTGGCAACATATCACACAGAGTAGCTGGCAACATATCGCACAGAGTAGCTGGCAACATATCACACAGAGTAGCTGGCAACATATCACACAGAGTAGCTGGCAACATATCGCACAGAGTAGCTGGCAACATATCGCACAGAGTAGCTGGCAACATATCGCACAGAGTAGCTGGCAACATATCGCACAGAGTAGCTGGCAACATATCACACAGAGTAGCTGGCAACACGTCTGATCTCGGGCAAGACAGGTCAAAAGGAAGATACAAATACCTATGTTTGGCTATTTAAGACTTAAAGATGTGATAATATTTGATGATTCACATTAATTCTAGATGAAGCTAAAACAAGCTGAAACATTAATATTAGTTTTTACCTCGTTGCAAGGTCAAGAAAGTTGAACTTCTGGCTGGAATTCAAGCTCTGATCAACCTCACACAGAAGACTGTTACACAGGTGGGAATTCCTTATGATCACTGGGATTTCTTCCAGCATATTTTTAAAGCTGATGCCTGCTTCCTTGAGGCTGTCTGGAGTGAAGTCGCCCTCCCTATAGAAGTCCATCATGTCTTTAGTTAGTCGGTATGCTTTGAGTGACAGATAGCCCTTTGTGGTTCTCAATGGATCTGAAATGTCAATTTGTCATGTTTCTCATCTTTTCATGTAAAACAAATAATAAAACAGAATAGTTATGATTCAAGAATAATCTGTTAACTTATTAGTTTCTAAATGAAAAACTTATTTGAAAATTAAGATTAAGTAGTTAGGTGCCCTGTCCTTAACTTATTTGTTCATTGCTTTTGACAAATGTCTCCTGCTTGGTTGACGAGCTATAGTTTTTAATAAAAACAACTTAATCCAGGATAGGTAGACCTATGTTTATAGTTCACAAGTGACCCATTTAAATGCACGGATGATTTGTGATCACTCAACCATGACTTATGAACACCATACCAGGCCAAGGAAATAATTCCTGGTTTTACTTATTTTGGTATTTCAGAATTTGTTATTTGATAAAAATCATATTAAAAAAATAATATACATTAATTTTGTACATCATATACTGAAGCAAATAAGATGTTAAATAATACTTCGTTGTTGTTGAAGTTTCGTTGCTCTCAAATTTGATATTTCTATGTTGAGTGCTTATGTAAGAAAATTATACAACCCTTTCCAAGACATACCATAGATGAGGACAACAGACTCCTCTATTGAGTGTTGGTAGTTGAACTGCGAGTCGAGAAACAGTCTGTTGATAAAGGAACCGAAGTATGTACTTTGATACCAGCCGACGTGGAGATGGTCAATGTTGACATGGCGAAGATTCCTCATCATCTCCATCTGGTACTGAACTGTAAACAAATCCATAATGTTAATAAGGAAATCAGTTGTTCCTCCCAATTAACTTCAAAATTGTTAATTGAACATGAAGCTCCATCTGACTACTGTAAATCACTTATATTTTGCGTGGTATTTATTTTCGCGTAATTCGCGAGGAGAGTCAAACGCGAATTCAAATCCCTCGCGAATATTTATATAAAAATGACAAGAATAATTGGCGTCCATTTTGAAATGATCGTAATCTTTAGTTGGTGAACAGACATCGCCATTAAAGTAATAATAGAATGATAGATTATATACTTACATGTAGATCAGAGTGTAATTTTATATCACAAAACCCCACTGAACACTAATATTGTGGTTGAACTCAGACTTAATTAACTTCTTGACAACGTTTTACATGTAGTTAATTAGGTACGGTCCCGAGGATATGAGCGGGCGTGAAAGCTTTATTTATATTGAAAACAACTCATTTCACCCTCCAAATATAAACGCACGTTGAACACCACATTTCTTTTGTTTAATCCACTTGTATATTGCCGAGAGACGTATACAGGTACGGTAAATACAATTCAGTATGATCATGACCAGACACCGATATCACATGATTGAATCACATGACTTTTCTTGTACCGTCACATGATTCTCATCAACAAAATGGCTACCAACATGGACATATCTCCGATCTGTTAACGTTATTCGCGAATTTAAAGTCATTTTGAGATCGGAATTCGCGAAATTATGTATTCGCGAATAAGTCAAATTAGGTGAGTTCGCGAAATTAAGTACTCGCGAAATATAAGTGATTTACAGTATATCAAGACCAAACATTGCAGCAGAATTATAATGTACTGGATATTATTCATGTTTCAGTTTTCCATTCAATGCTTTTTTTCCTGGCAATCTCTGACCCCGAAAATATTAAGCTATTGCCGTCAGTTTCCGGGCAGTCTTTGACCCTGAAAACATCAAGCTATTGCTGTCAGGTTCCCAGCAGTCTCTGCTGGCTCAAAAACATTAAGATTTTACTGTCAAGTTTCCTGGCAGCCTTTCACCCCAAAAAATTAAGTTACACCTACATCATGATTGTTGGCCTTGCTTATCTGGTTACCAACCTTCATCAAAGTCCTCATCCTCATTATGTCTGGGAAAAGGGAAGCAGTTGGTGATCTCGAGTCGATTCTCCACTACCAATCCCAGTAAGACACCCTGTACCAAGTCAGTACCACCAGCACCCTCTTCCTGACAGTGTTTGATCACCTTCAGCACCACCTACAATAAGACAACCACATCTAGCATTTAAACACTTAATGCCACAGATGCAAAGACACTGTATGAACTTATTTTGTTTAATTGCAGAAGATCTAGTGCTTGTAATTTGTTCTATGGTTTGTTAGGCTGTTAATTTCTTTCTTTACTTATATTAAAGGTGCTACACCTCCAACAAAAAGTATTTTTACCAATTAAAAAACACGATTAGACTTATATGTATTTTTCTTCAGCAATTAAACTTACATACTTTACACTATTACCACCTTCGGAAATTGTCATATTCCTATTCATCTTTGAAATTAAAAAAACTAAAAATAATTTATTGCGCTCCAAAGAAATTCCATTTCGCACCACCACCATATTGAATGAAATACTGATTGTGCATGTGCCGAATAACAGAGAACCACAAACGAGTAATGGCAATCACACTAAGAAGCACGGAAGGCCTCAAGTATTGACATCTCCAGAAATTAAAAAAATTAAGTGTAAATTAGATTATGAAATGAATAAAGGGATGGATTTCAATCGGAGACTGCATAGACAGCAATGGAAGGCGATGTAATCAGAACACATGAGGAAATGGTAGTTTTTGTTGGAGAGGCAAGAGTTTAACTTACACATGTATGCAGTGTAACATTCGGTCTGTTGTTACTCATGATCATAGCATGTGATGCGATTGAATCAATGACTCAGATTTCTTTCATGATATGGGGCTGAAGTGGGTAACGCTAATTATAAGAAAGCTTTTCAGTTCGCGAGTGGCAGCATGCACAGGATCATGATTTTTCGCAACAGATAATATTGAAATGGGTTTTTTTTGTTTTTAGTTTCTTTATGCATTATATATATATATAAAACCTCAGCATTTTAGATTTGTAATTAAGATAGGCAACAGGCAGTATTTGCCTCATATTTGTTTTCTTCTGAATGCACTGCGACCAAGGTCATGTGTATGCAAAGGAGATTATAATGTTGGTCTCTTTCATAGGCAGGAATATTCAAAAGTAGGTAACTTCATGGCTTCATTACGACAATTTTTGACGTTATGAAACTATTATTTTTTATTTGAAGGTTTTAAATAGGCATACATATATGGACTAAATGTCATTTATTGTCAAAATAATAACAATTTATTACACTCTGTCGGAGGTGTAGCATCTTTAAGGGAAAGGTATTACAAATTAAATTCATCTATTGATTTATATCATAGACTATGCCTATAGACAAACATGTCTGTTGTGTATAGGAAATGTATTTATTAGTTTTGATATTTCTAATATCTATCATCAAATCTAATGATTTATTACAATTTTCAAAAGAACTAATTTTGACTGTTCATGATCAGGGCAGTATGTGTATATTCAAAGACCACTCTAATATACCAGAAAATCTGGCACGAACACTTTATCCATATTACACCAAACTGAAAAATTGAAACATTTTGTTGGAATACATTGATATTGATATAGAGGTTATATAAGCCTGTGTCCATAACATATCCTAATTAGAACCTTATAAATGAATTTCATCTGGCTCCACCTATTATCACCATATACTCCGGTAAATCTTAAATTCAGACATTTTGACAGATAAATCATGTCTGGTGAATATATAGGCAACACATATCTATCTAGCAACTTAGCAAGAGGTGATTATCTAATCAATTAGATATAGGCCTTTAGTATTATATATAACAAACAATTATATTTACATAAATGTCATAAAATCACTATTGATAAATCTCTGAGATTGTGTGCATTGTTGGTTTTGACTGTACGCGTTTCAAGTCTTGGTCAATCACAAGGGTTCGACTTACAAATGATAATATACGACATGAATCGTATATGATATACAATCGTGTAGAAATGTATGACTCCATATGAGACCCATTTCATATATATACATACTGTATATGTGAACCCTAGTGTCTGTGGTTCAATGGGTCTGTAATGGTCCGACCATATTGATCAATTTTCAATAGTATATGGGGAATTTCCACAGGGGCTTCTTTCGTAATTGTATTAAATTAAGATAGGTACTCGGTAAACGTGATAATGTATATTCGGAAAGAGGTTACAATGTACTGTAATATCCTAGGCTGATGACAATGTACCGGTACGGTCCTCGCACTTCAGAACATGTCTACGAAAATACCTTAAATAGGGTTTAATTTGAGGAAGATGTAAATAAACATTCAATTCATGTTGTAAATGACTCAAATGAAACAGATTTGTGCTAAAAAAAGACATACCAGACCGTCGATCTGGACATATTGTACCGCTGAACTCAACGTGGGTCTTGCCGTCGCCATTTTTCCAGATGAAAGGATTGCTTTAGTCTTCAAAATGTTTTAATCCAACGCGTAATGAAATAAATCATAAGCGCATCTTTAACCCCGATTCAATATTTTTTCCATGTGTTTCAGAGAAGCTGTACATGTAGCCTACATGTGAATGCTTATTTTGTGGTGAGTATATAACTGTCGATACTCAAGTTTTCGCATAAGACAATTCATTCAGTTTTTTTTGGAGTTAGGACTACCGGGTAGCTATGCACTGTCACGGGAACTCTACAGTGTAATTGACTTTGCACGAATTCCTAACCTCACAGTCATAATAACAGCTTAGGTGGAGCATGACACTTGTATGTACTGGTACTTCGCATAGAACGCCAGCTTAAACTTTTATATTTTATATTTTCACAGAAAAAAATCAATATCACCAAATATAATCACGGAATGCTAAGAGTATATATATACGAGTCAAAAAGTTGTCTTCCTTCGTCATTTGTGTTACTATGTTATATATCTATTTATTATCACAATGTATCATATACACTATGTGTTGGTGATCCGAAGATGTAGATTTGAATTTCCTGTCGTAGTTGTACCGAGAGAAATATTTATAATTATGTACAATTCGTATCCATGTATGTAAATTAAATACATTGCGATTTAGGTATTCATATCATCTTATAGACGACTTCCACTATGATCATGTCAGGGTATGGTATCGGCCGACCAACTCTGCGTCATTGAAATGTTCTTTTTTAGGAACACGATGTGGCACAGCGGTATAAGCTGCGGGTATTTCTGGCTAGGCGATTGGGTGCCGTAGATCGTGAGTTCGAGGCCCGGCCAGCTGGGCACGAGTCAAAAAGTTGTCTTCCTTCGTCATTTGTGTTACTATGTTATATATATAATACACTGTAAGTCAATTTTTATAAATAAATAAAAAGTTGCTACATATACTTAAAATAAATGACTGGTGTTGATAAGTAATTGGCAAAAAAGCTTTTGTAAGAAAATTTCAGAAATTCATCGCAAAGTTGATAATGACTAGCCATCGAATGTTCAGTCTGAATGGCAACATTCATGCACAGGTAACCGAGGGTTGTCTGTGTCAAGATGCACACGGAATAAGTCTGCACAGGTTAGCTACACACACATACCCATGTCTGGTTGACGTACATGCCTTTTTGGTGTGTAATGAAAAACTAAAGAATTCAGAGTGCTTATCTAAAAAAATAGTATCATTGTATTTGTGTTTATCTCGTGCGAGACTTTTTTTTGTGAAAAAACTCAAATTAGACAGTTTTATATGGTTTTGCATGATATAAATATTAATAGACTTTTTTTATCATGAAAATTATCAATACTATTCCTTCTATCCTTTAATTTACTTTGCTGCACTTGCTCAATCATGTCCCATCTCTTCTCTTCTTCTCTAATCAACCCCCCCCCCCCCCCCCCCTTCTCTCTGTGTATGTGCGTGCATGCATGTTTTTGACATCCAATAATATATATGATGACTTGTTGTAATGTCATATACAATGAGTGATGAAAAGTTGCATCAATGTTATGATGACAGTAGATGTATATAGTGATATGTAAATATAATGTCATAAAATATTGATGGTATATAGCAATGTAATGATGTTGCAATGAAATAATTATAATGTTAAAGTGTCGTAGTGATTGAAATGTAGTGATGAAATGATGATGTAATAATGAAGTGAATATGTAGTGATGAAATGATGATGTAATAATGGAATGTATATGTAGTGATGAAATGATGTAATAATTTACTAAATATGGGGTACATCTGCAGTGTTGTGGTATCAAAATGTGTATGCTTTCTCTATGATATAGGTTAAGTCACATACATATGTGGGTGTTTGTTTGTGATTTTAAAGACTTCTATTGCAAAACGTCTGAGTCTCCTAATTCTGACCAATGGTAATTTTGAACAGGCTAGTAAATTTTCGTCAGTATTGTCCTGTGTGTCGTAAGTGAACCTGAGTGCCCTTTCCTGAATATTTATGAAAGGTAAAAGAGTGAAATATATATTGTGTTTGCCTAGTCTGTTTGGGTTCACGTGTCTGTCAATGTGTTTTAGTTTGTCAAGATTTATAAAGGCTTGCCTGTTGTCTAATCCATTTGTACAGTAATTATAAGATTGTTGAAATACAATTACAATTAATGTTAACCTAACAAATTTAAAAAATCTGAATTATAGAATCTGTTAAAGAAGTGGATTGCAAGCACTCTTGTAGGAATATGATGGGTCATCCATGATTGTAATACAGTAATACCTGGCTCTTCCAAGTGAGCTAATTATTAAGAAGCATGCTATTGTAATATGGGAGGGGTGTTCTTACGTGTGCTTCTGCCTTACGTACATGTGTTCTGTACTGTCTGGTGTTACTGGTCAACCCAGGTTTGAATTGAGTTTTGTTTATACTTCTAGTTGTCTTGAGGAAATAATGACTGAAAACATATAAACAGTAAACATAAATTTATAAACAATGACAAGAAAAGGCAGCGACTAGAAACAAAATTATGACAGACACCTACGGTATAGGGTAACAACAAATGTGTGTACATGAGATAATGTGGTTTACCAGTCCAAGTCGTGATTGGGCTTACACTTGCTGTTGCTCATGTTTGTATTGCAGCATGTTACACTTGGTGGTCATCTTTTTTTCCCTGCTGGCCCTGCTGCATTACTACTGGCTGCCCATCTCCCATTATCCTGTATATCTGGTGATCCTCCCGTCTTTCTCCATATCCATCTGAGTATGACCACCCCTGCCTTTCTGATACATGCCTGTACCAATTTCTTTGCCAATAAAACCAAGTAGTCCTTATGATTGCCATTGATTGACAAGGAAATTCCTTAAACCAAACCTCCACTGACACAAACTTGTACTTATTAAATACAATTGTACTGAATTAGGATCATGATATGTACATTTAAGATTTTGCGACAAAGTCCCAAAATGCTTTTGTAAATAATTCTGTCAAACTTATCAGTTAAGATACATTTATGTTTACAGATTCCTGGTACTACTAGTAAATCATAATGAGAAAGAGACAGAAGAGAGTAAGAAAACTCATCAGTTTCTACAAGAACAATTTTGGACTGAATACTCCATACAATATCCTAGTTGATGGAACATTCTGTAAATCAGCACTGACATTCAAGGTTAATATCAGTGACCAGATGCCCCGCTACATGGAGGGAGAGGTCAACATAATAACAACGGAGTGTATTAAAGAAGAATGTGCTGCATTTGGTAAGGTTTTTTTTTATAATATTGGACAGTTCAAAGTGTATATGTTGAGTACATATTTTGTCTGCCTCACTTGAAAGTTGTTGCTATTTACGGGCCCTAACATACTGAAGTAGTAAAAAACAGTACCAGGTATTTGGTTCTCTGCTTGACACTCGATAACAAAATTGACACACAAAGAAACCAATCCAATCTGGTGTGATTTTAACAGACTGGGAGAGATGTAAAGCCGATGTGCTTCTAATCATAACATGACATTTCAGTACGTGGTGTCACATCATATATGAAGCGACGTATTCCAGAAGGCACCATCCAACTGATCTTATGGTATTGTTAACATGCTAAACACTAACAACTGGCCACCTCGTGACACAGACTACCGTTTCCTGTCTTTGTTCTATTTCAATTGTTGATGATTTAACATGAGGTATAGCTTCAGGATGCAAGGAATCATTTAATGTTTGGTGTTGTGTATATATACAGGTACCCTTCTATATGGCCCACTGAAGATCCTACAACAGTTTAATGTACAGCACTGTAAGCACAGCAAACCAGTCAAGGCAGCCAGATGCATACAGTCGATTGTGAAGAAAACCCAGGGGGGACAACTCATAGTTGCAACTCAGGCAAGTATATACATGTATATATATAAGGCAATTTGAAGATTTCTAGTCCCATAATGCTAAACAAGTTTGCAAAGACCCATCTACAAAGCTCATGTTCTTTCTATGAAAACCCATTCCGTATCTATCAATACCACCTCTATTTAATTCCCTGTTTATTAAGGACCCTCTATAAAATCAAATATGTCTGTAGCGTGGAAATATATTTCACGCCGGTATCATTTTCAATTGATTGGAAATGTTATATAGAGTTTATATGTGTTATTGTTAGACTTCATATAAGTTGTTTACAGAATTAGTAGTAGGGAACTGTGTATTAGAGTGATGTGTGATTGACAGGTTGCGTAAGGCTCGTGTAATTATAGTATCAAATTCTAAATATAACTAGTGTGTAGCCAATCGGAGCGAGTGAGGAGCCAGTTGTAAGTAGGTTGGAGGATCAAGCAAGAGGAGCCGATATTTACTAATCAGAGTGAGTGAGGAGCCAGTGAGAAGCCAAATGTAGGTCGTCTGAGCGGATGCTAGCCAATGAAAGTGCAGCATAATAGTGATGTATAACGGGTGAAAGTGAGGAGAGTGACAGAAATTACTTTAGCTTTGGGATTTTCTTCATGCATCTTTTTAACTTGGATTTCTATTTGATTTACATTGAAGTTCACATTTAGGTTGTTTCCCCAGTGCTGATCATTGATCTGGAAAAATAAACATTTCTGTTTGAAAATATGTTTTTGACATGAATAATGAATTTTGTTAATATCTTGTTGTTTTATTTCTTTATTAAAAAAAGTTCAGTTTGTTATTCTTTTCATTTTTTGATATCTTTGATTTAACCGAATGTTTAAACATTTTAAATCTTTTTCATACAAAATCATTATCAGTATTCTGCAATAATGTTTTGTGTTTTAGGATCACGGATTGAGAGAACAACTGAGGGAAACACATCCTGGAGTGCCCCTTTTATTTATGGCCTATAATGCCATTAACATGGAATCTCCAACAGAACTCTCCAAAGGAACGGCAGACAAGGAACTGCAAGCGCGAATAGCTCCTTCAGAGCATCAAATGGACGTGCTAAAAAAACTCAAAGTTCAGGCATTTGGTGAGGAGCCTGTGAAGAAAAAATTTAAAAGGAAAGGGCCCAAGGGTCCAAACCCACTGTCCTGTAAAAAGTCAAAAAAGGGAGAAAAGAATAAAGCAAAGAAATCATTTTTAGAAAGTGCAGTGGATAAAAGAAAGAAACGAAGAAAAAGGAATCATGAGAAAAAGTTGAACAATGCTACACTTGGTGAACATTTGAAAGCTGCCGTGAATAGCTAGCTTAATTGTCTTAAATAAATAAAGAGTACTGATATACGGCTGTTGAAGTACATGTATTCTATGCAGTGTTTCTATCTTGCATTGAAATAAGATTTGCATCACTTTTGGCATGTTTTTAACCCTCCCCAGTAATCAAGAGTTACTAAAACAGTGTCCAACTCATTAAATACAACTTTATATCATGATTATAAAGCCTACCAAGTTTCAAAGGAAGAATTTGATATCTGTACGATCTCAGGGACAAAAACAAAATGCTAAAATAAACAAACGGCAATAACTTTTGCAAAAATAGTTGAATCAAAATGACTCTCAGGAACCTACACATGAAGTTTGAGACACATCCCTCCAGTACCTTCTATGAAATAGAGATCACAAACTTCAATTCTCATAATCCAAGATGGCCGCTTGTCTGATTATTAGTAGGTATTTGTAGTAAGAAGGAAAATCATCCATTTACATCCGTAGCTTTGTTTAACCCCCGGTAACTACCACATCTTCAAGTTTTCAGCCTTTTCTGCTGTGACTGCATCACTCAAGAGATATGCTGAAATCTTAATCATCAGCACAGGGAATATATTCTGGTCCTAGTTACCCACACTTAATTTCCAGTATTTAAATTATAATTCATGGTTGTCAAGGTAATACAAAATACAGTAAATGAATTGAAATGTACATACAATCACGTTTTATTCCAGATACTGCCTCATTGTTTCCCTTAAATATTACAAGATTTGTTGGATCACATCATCACTTACCTAGTTGAATATTCAAGAAGCACATCTGTTCTCTCCAAGGTGGATCAGTCCATATTCTAAACCTTTTTTTATGAAATTTATGTTAGGTCAAGGTCATGAGAAATGAAAATTGATACATGAAGTGTTACTCCTCCAAGCTTTAATGATACACATGTATCAATGGAAAGTGGTCACCAGAGCATTCTTTGTTTTATTAATTTAACTTGAAGCATATTATGACATGAAAATTTGGGGTAGTTCATTGACTTTCACAACTTTTTTTATAGTAGTGGTTCATTCCTGCATACTTTTGGAAAATATGATCCAAAAGTTCTTTTTTATTGTTTTTTTTTTTTTGTAGACTATTTGATCCCAGTGAACTTGGAAGTAAGTCAATGTCATTCATTTCAATATGTGTTTGGCCAAATATCATGCTTCCTTGTGCCATTGAAATAAATTTACACATATGATCCCAGTGACCTTTAGGTAGACAATGGTATTATCATGGTATAAGTATTTTTAATCCTTTGTTCATCCATGTGTGTTCCTGGATACCTTGGTTATTCTGAAGTCATTTGAAAAAGAGTTCAATGCTGAGCAAAGTGACATAAATAAAACAATATTCCTTTGAGAATAGTTTATTGTTGCTTAAGTATACAATATATTTCATACACATTCTCATATTAAGGACGAACAATTCAAACCAGTCCAATGAATATGATGTAATTATACATCATTCAAACTTAACAATGGTCTTGAACACAAATCTTAACAGTTCCTAAGCTGGGGGTTAAATTTTGTCAACAGAAGGGTTGTAAGATATCAAATGTTCCTGTGCCACATGACACCAGTCTCCCGGCTACCAGTTGAGATGATGGGTTTCGCAGGTGATCCTTATTGCCATGGATACTGGCCTTCACAAGAAAATGCATGGTAGTCTCGAATGACATCTTCTGTAATGGTGAACTGCTCGTCTCTATAGCTTTCCTGTTGAATGGTTTATAGGATCCCTCAAAGGTCATATAGTCAGCCAGAAGGCACAGGTGGCGATAGTCAACCTCAATACCATAGGCTCCAAACACATTCTGTATTTCCTGTGGTAGAAAAATCAAAATGCCTCAAAGTTCATACTTTTTTGATTATGAAAATAATCACTAAATTTGTTTAGTTTTCGTCAAATATAACAACATTTAGCACTTAGTGATGTAAAACAGCTTGAAATAGTAATCAATGCCCCCTCAACTATGTGGCGGCTAAAATAAAGATTAATAACTACTGATAAGAATTTTCTAGATAATAGTCAGATTATTGTCATGAAACTTGACAAAATATAACCTGACCTAACTGACCTTGACAATGACCCTGAAGGCAGACATTGTCTTGAAATAATGAATGGTAACATGACTTTAACTGACCTTGACAATGACCCTGGAGGCAGACATTGTCTTGTAATAATGAATGGTAACATGACCTTTACTGACCTTGACAATGACCCTGGAGGCAGACATTGTCTTGTAATAATGAAAGGCAACATGACCTTTACTGACCTTGACAATGACCCTGGAGGCAGACATTGTCTTGTAATAATGAATGGTAACATAACCTTAACTTACCTTGACAATGACCTGGAGGCAGACATTGTCTTGTAATAATGAATGGTAACATGACCTTAACTGACCTTGACAATGACCCTTGAGGCAGCCTCAATTCCATATGTCTCGGCCATAGCATGGATGTCATTAGTGTAGAGCTGAGAGATGTCCAATATATCTGCATACTTGTATAGTTCCTACAAAGGAGAATTACAGACTACTATATATACGTATATTAGATAAGGTATAATTATGAAGTATATCCACTATATGTACATGGAGGTGACCTGTATCTCTAGATGTTTACAATTACTACCATACCCGTACTTCAATGAATGATGGAAAGCAATGAAATACAAATGCAGAGATACCATATAAAATCCTTAAAGTGGAGGAGACAAGCTGATATTCAACATGTAGTATTGTTTTACAAGGTATATAAGGTATTCAGTTTTGTAATTGGGGGAATACATTTCCATTAAAAACGTGAGAAGTTAATGTCTCAACAAAAGAATTGTCAACTCTAAAAAAACTGTGTGACAGAAGTCCGGCTATGAATGTCCATATATGGATTGAATAGATTTTTTTAAATTTTCATTGCGGCTATGAATACCAGTAGCTAGCTACATATCCTGTGGCGCGCGGTATTAATATGACCCGATTAATCAGGTGATTTGCACGAGAGACGATGTTTTCATACGGTTTTCATAGTGTATTCATGGTCATATGTTTGTTGTCTGCCTCTGTTTTCACTTGGTATGTTCATATCAGCAAACCACATTAGGAATGTAAATATAATTAAATAAAATCAATAAATCATGTAAAACTGTCTCGATGAAAGTTCTATGATATGTCCAACAATGGCGTACTGTACCTCCAACACTGGTGGTGATGACTTTGATAACAACATAGATTATTTCATCCTAACAACATGATTTTGAGGTGTAAGGCTCTAAACTTTGTAAATCCCACAATTTTTTAATAATTAAAAATGTCTGTAAGACATAAATGACCCCCTGCCACTTGACACCCCGAAACACAGTTTGGTGAGGATCGCATCAGCAGTTCCTGAGATTAGCTAGTTACGCTATTGTATTGGGACAGGAAAGGACAGGACAAACATGGGTAACACTATATAACCCCCCCCCCCCGGGGGCATATTTCATCTTTGTGTGCAAGTAGCATAATTTGCTATATACCTGTATGTTTATGCCGTCTGTCTTTAGATGGAGTTCTCGCCGCTCTGCTCCCATCTGTTCAGTTAAGAAACATTTGTTGATGCCTGGAATCTGGTGGACAATGGTTGATTTGGCGTCTGCCTCCAGCAGTGATGAAATGTCCACTTTACTATTCTGTATATTAAACTGAAACCAAACCATTTAGTACACCATCAGTTGTGTGATTTATTATAAGACTCTTTCATATGTGTATATGTAGGATAGGGACATTCCACCCGAGGGGTCACAAAATGTGGTGAAACCCGAGGCTTGCCGAGGGTTTTACCACATTTTGTGATCCCGAGGGTGGAATATCCCTATCCTACATACACACATAATGAAAGAGTCTTTTTCTCTCATATCATTACCGAATTTCTGGCGAAAGTGTCCCTCAGCCATCCATTTTCTTCACATTTTTAATTTCTTTATTTGACGTTTTTACTAAATATACTTGTGATATTCTGAAAGATCATACCCTATTTTTGGCAAACAGTGTTTGCACACAAATTTCATTCATTTTGTGGTTAAGTGATGAACGAATGAACAATTCGCCGATAAAAATTACCGTAACTTGACCGACTTTTACGTGGCCGTGATCAAATTGTCAACATCCGAGAAAAAGAAGTTCTATCAACAATACTGAAAGCCAACGCTGAAATGAGTTTCCCAACTTCACATATAATTTGATTTGCACCTCGACATATTTAATCATTTCACAGAACACACTGTACTTTTAAATGTCAAGTCAAATTTTTTTTTATAAAATACTACGTCACTGCATGACGTCACGACTGTCATTGGAATTCCATTCATAGTTCAATGAGAATGATGTCGATCTCGATCGCCATGACGCGGCGATGTTTCGTGGCTGGTAATTTTAAATTCACTGTGATTTTGGCAACTTCGTGTGTGAACCAGCGAACAGTGACTCTATACGAGTATTCGATCTTTTCTGTGACATAGGATTATATGTGTTTAACAAAAAAAAAAAATTTTAACCCCCCCCCCCCCCCCCCCCCCCCCGGGGGGGGGGGCTTTTAAATTTCCCATTTCCCTTTTTTTTGTGTGGGGCCCCAAAAAAAGGGTTTTTTAAAAAGGGAAAATTAATTTTTTTTTTTTTTTTGTTTTTTAAAAAATTTTAAAAACCCCTTTTTTTTTGGGGAAAAATTTTTTTGGGTTTAAAAAATGCCGTTTCCCTTTGGTTTTCCCTTAAAAAGAAATGGGGGGGGGGGGGGGGGGGGGGGGGGGGGAGTTTTCCCCTTTTCGGCCCCGGGGGGGGGGGCCCCTTTTTCCCTGCTCCCATTTTTTTTTTCAAAAAAAGGGGGGAAAATTTTTACCTTTGGTTCTTGGGGACCAATATCCGGTCTGCCTCAGAAATGAAAAGTGATTATTTTCGGGGTTTCTACACAAAGAACCTCTGGTTAAAATTTTTAAAATTTTTTTTTTAAATTAAAAAATTTTTTTAAAAGAGGTTTTATTTTTGCCCCCCCTTAAAAATAAATTTGGGGTTTTTTTTAAAACCCCCAATTTTACAAATTCCCCCCCGGGGGGAAAAGCTTATTTTTTAATTTCATTTCCTTTTTAAAATTTTTTTTGTTTTTCCCTTTTATTTTAACCTTTTTGCCAATTTTTTTTTTTTGTTTTTTTTATGAAAAGAAAATTTTTAAAAAGCGAAAGGACTTAAATGTCAAACCAAAAAAGGGGGGAGTTTTTTGAAAGAGTTAACCCCCTTTAAATTTTTTGATAAATTTAAATTTTTAAACCTTAAAGGCAAATTTTTTAAAACTCCATAGGGGATAATTTTTTTAAAATTTTGGGAAATTTTTAAGATCCCAAAGTTTTTTAAAAACCCCACTAAATGTGTGTAACCCCCCAAAACGTTTTTGGATTTTTACCCTTTCCCCGGGGGTAAATGTTTATGTGTTTTTTTATACGGCTTTTTAAAATGGGAAACTCTTACACATAGTTTTTAAAAATTTATTTTTAAAAACCCAGGTGTATTTTTAGTTTATTTCATTTGGAAAATTCCCATCCCATCAAGGTTGGGTTTTAAATTTACTGCTTTAAAAAAACTTAATTTGGCCCTTTATGTTTTATAAATTTTTTTTTTTATATGTTTTATCCCCATATGTTTTTTATTACTTTTTTTTTAAAAACCTTCAAAGTTTTTTTTTGTTTTATCCGTTTTACACCTTATTTGTGAAAAAATTTATCTTTACACCATATTGTGTATTTATTTTTTAAAATTAATTTATAAAATTTCCCCCACAAATTGATGAACACCCACTGTTTTTCCTTGAAGAAACCTTTTTTATGTTTTTAAATGATATTTAAACCTTTCACGCCCTTTATCAACTGAATTTGGGAAATTCCCTGTTTTATCACCTTTTTGTATAAAATTTTCACTTCTTTTAAATTAATTGTAAATCATTTTTTTTTTATAAATTTGGGGAAATTGTATTACCTTTCACTGTTTTAATTAATGTTATACCCACTTTTTTTTTATACCTTATAAAATTTTTTTAAAATTTACTGCTTTATCACTTTGTTGTTATAATAATTTTTAAATTTTTTTATAACTGGATTTAAATATTTCATTCCTTTACAATTGTTTAAATCCTTTTTTTCACTTTTTTTAAAATTGAATTGTATAATAACCTTTCACTGTCTTTATCAACTAGAGATTGGTAGAATCACCTTCCACTGTATTATCAAACTTGATATTGTATAATAACCTTCACTGTCTTTATCAATCTTCAACTAGAGATTGTAGAATCACCTTTCACTGTCTTTATCAACTTGAGATTGTATAATAACCTTTCCACTGTCTTTATCAACTTGAGATTGTATAATAACCTTTCACTGTCTTTATCAACTAGAGATTGTAGAATCACCTTTCACTGTCTTTATCAACTTGATATTGTATAATAACCTTTCACTGTCTTTATCAACTTGAGATTGTATAATAACCTTTCACTGTCTTTATCAACTAGAGATTGTAGAATCACCTTTCACTGTCTTTATCAACTTGAGATTGTATAATAACCTTTCACTGTCTTTATCAACTTGAGATTGTATAATACCTTTCACTGTCTTTATCAACTAGAGATTGTAGAATCACCTTTCACTGTCTTATCAACTTGAGATTGTATAATAACCTTTCACTGTCTTTATCAACTTGAGATTGTATAATAACCTTTCACTGTCTTTATCAACTAGAGATTGTAGAATCACCTTTCACTGTCTTTATCAACTTGATATTGTAGAACCTCCTTTCACTGTATTTATCAACTTGATATTGTATAATAACCTTTCACTGTCTTTATCAACTAGAGATTGTAGAATCACCTTTCACTGTCTTTATCAACTTGATATTGTATAATCACCTTCCACTGTATTTATCAACTTGATATTGTATAATAACCTTTCACTGTCTTTATCAACTAGAGATTGTAGAATCACCTTTCACTGTCTTTATCAACTTGAGATTGTATAATAACCTTTCACTGTCTTTATCAACTTGAGATTGTATAATAACCTTTCACTGTCTTTATCAACTAGAGATTGTAGAATCACCTTTCACTGTCTTTATCAACTTGATATTGTAGAACCTCCTTTCACTGTATTTATCAACTTGATATTGTATAATAACCTTTCACTGTCTTTATCAACTAGAGATTGTAGAATCACCTTTCACTGTCTTTATCAACTTGAGATTGTATAATAACCTTTCACTGTCTTTATCAACTTGAGATTGTATAATAACCTTTCACTGTCTTTATCAACTTGATATTGTATAATAACCTTCACTGTCTTTATCAACTAGAGATTGTAGAATCACCTTTCACTGTCTTTATCAACTTGAGATTGTATAATAACCTTTCACTGTCTTTATCAACTTGAGATTGTATAATAACCTTTCACTGTCTTTATCAACTAGAGATTGTAGAATCACCTTTCACTGTCTTTATCAACTTGATATTGTAGAACCTCCTTTCACTGTCTTTATCAACTTGATATTGTATAATAACCTTTCACTGTCTTTATCAACTAGAGATTGTAGAATCACCTTTCACTGTCTTTATCAACTTGAGATTGTATAATAACCTTTCACTGTCTTTATCAACTTGAGATTGTATAATAACCTTTCACTGTCTTTATCAACTAGAGATTGTAGAATCACCTTTCACTGTCTTTATCAACTTGATATTGTAGAATCACCTTTCACTGTCTTTATCAACTTGAGATTGTATAATAACCTTTCACTGTCTTTTAATAAACCTTTCACTGTCTTTATCAACTTGATATTGTAGAATCACCTTCCACTGTCTTTATCACCTTGATATTGTATAATCACCTTTCACTGTCTTTATCAACTTTATATTGTATAATCACCTTCCACTGTCTTTATCAACTTTATATTGTATAATCACCTTTCACTGTCTTTATCAACTTGATATTGTAGAATCACCTTCCACTGTCTTTATCAACTTTATATTGTATAATCACCTTCCACTGTCTTTATCAACTTTATATTGTATAATCACCTTCCACTGTCTTTATCAACTTTATATTGTATAATCACCTTTCACTGTCTTTATCAACTTTATATTGTAGAATCACCTTCCACTGTATTTATCAACTTTATATTGTATAATAACCTTCCACTGTCTTTATCAACTTTATATTGTATAATCACCTTCCACTGTCTTTATCAACTTGAGATTGTAGAATCACCTTTCATCGTATTTATCAACTTGAGATTGTAGAATCACCTTCCACTGTCTTTATCACCTTGATATTGTATAATCACCTTTCACTGTCTTTATCAACTTGATATTGTAGAATCACCTTCCACTGTCTTTATCAACTTGATATTGTAGAATCACCTTCCACTGTCTTTATCACCTTGATATTGTATAATCACCTTTCACTGTCTTTATCAACTTTATATTGTATAATCACCTTCCACTGTCTTTATCAACTTTATATTGTATAATCACCTTTCACTGTCTTTATCAACTTGATATTGTAGAATCACCTTCCACTGTCTTTATCAACTTTATATTGTATAATCACCTTCCACTGTCTTTATCAACTTTATATTGTATAATCACCTTCCACTGTCTTTATCAACTTTATATTGTATAATCACCTTTCACTGTCTTTATCAACTTTATATTGTAGAATCACCTTCCACTGTATTTATCAACTTTATATTGTATAATAACCTTCCACTGTCTTTATCAACTTTATATTGTATAATCACCTTCCACTGTCTTTATCAACTTGAGATTGTATAATAACCTTCCACTGTCTTTATCAACTTGATATTGTATAATAACCTTCCACTGTCTTTATCAACTTGATATTGTATAATAACCTTCCACTGTCTTTATCAACTTGAGATTGTATAATAACCTTCCACTGTCTTTATCAACTTGATATTGTATAATAACCTTCCACTGTCTTTATCAACTTGATATTGTATAATCACCTTTCACTGTCTTTATCAACTTGATATTGTATAATCACCTTTCACTGTCTTTATCAACTTGATATTGTATAATAACCTTTCACTGTCTTTATCAACTTGAGATTGTATAATAACCTTCCACTGTCTTTATCAACTTTATATTGTAGAATCACCTTTCACTGTCTTTATCAACTTTATATTGTAGAATCACCTTCCACTGTATTTATCAACTTTATATTGTATAATAACCTTCCACTGTCTTTATCAACTTTATATTGTATAATCACCTTCCACTGTCTTTATCAACTTGATGCTATAATAACCTTCCACTGTCTTTATCACTTGATATTAATAACCTTCCACTGTCTTTATCAACTTGATATTGTATAATAACCTTCCACTGTCTTTATCAACTTGATATTGTATAATAACCTTCCACTGTCTTTATCAACTTGATATTGTATAATAACCTTCCACTGTTTTTATCAACTTGATATTGTATAATCACCTTCACTGTCTTTATCAACTTGATATTGTATAATCACCTTTCACTGTCTTTATCAACTTGATATTGTATAATCACCTTTCACTGTCTTTATCAACTTGATATTGTAGATTCCCCTTTCACCGTATTTATCAACTTTATATTGTAGATTCCCCTTTCACTGTCTTTATCAACTAGAGATTGTAGAATCACCTTCCACTGTCTTTATCAACTTGATATTGTATAATCACCTTTCACTGTATTTATCAACTTGAGATTGTAGAATCACCTTTCACTGTATTTATCAACTTTATATTGTATAATAACCTTTCACTGTCTTTATCAACTTGATATTGTATAATCACCTTTCACTGTCTTTATCAACTTGATATTGTATAATCACCTTTCACTGTCTTTATCAACTAGAGATTGTATAATAACCTTTCATCGTATTTATCAACTTGAGATTGTAGAATCACCTTCCACTGTCTTTATCACCTTGATATTGTATAATCACCTTTCACTGTCTTTATCAACTTGATATTGTAGAATCACCTTCCACTGTCTTTATCAACTTGATATTGTAGAATCACCTTCCACTGTCTTTATCACCTTGATATTGTATAATCACCTTTCACTGTCTTTATCAACTTGATATTGTATAATCACCTTCCACTGTCTTTATCAACTTTATATTGTATAATCACCTTTCACTGTCTTTATCAACTTGATATTGTAGAATCACCTTCCACTGTCTTTATCAACTTTATATTGTATAATCACCTTCCACTGTCTTTATCAACTTTATATTGTATAATCACCTTCCACTGTCTTTATCAACTTTATATTGTATAATCACCTTTCACTGTCTTTATCAACTTTATATTGTAGAATCACCTTCCACTGTATTTATCAACTTTATATTGTATAATAACCTTCCACTGTCTTTATCAACTTTATATTGTATAATCACCTTCCACTGTCTTTATCAACTTGATATTGTATAATAACCTTTCACTGTCTTTATCAACTTGATATTGTATAATCACCTTTCACCGTATTTATCAACTTGATATTGTATAATAACCTTCCACTGTCTTTATCAACTTGAGATTGTATAATAACCTTCACTGTCTTTATCAACTTGATATTGTATAATCACCTTTCACTGTCTTTATCAACTTGATATTGTATAATCACCTTTCACTGTCTTTATCAACTTGATATTGTATAATCACCTTTCACTGTCTTTATCAACTTGATATTGTATAATCACCTTTCACTGTCTTTATCAACTTGAGATTGTATAATAACCTTCCACTGTCTTTATCAACTTTATATTGTATAATCACCTTTCACTGTCTTTATCAACTTTATATTGTATAATCACCTTCCACTGTATTTATCAACTTGATATTGTATAATAACCTTTCACTGTCTTTATCAACTTGATATTGTATAATCACCTTCCACTGTCTTTATCAACTTGATATTGTATAATCACCTTCCACTGTCTTTATCAACTTGATATTGTATAATCACCTTTCACTGTCTTTATCAACTTGATATTGTATAATCACCTTTCACTGTCTTTATCAAACTTGAGATTGTATAATCACCTTGTCACTGTATTTATGAACTTGATATTGTTAAGATTCCCCTTTCACCGTATTTATCAAACTTGGATATTGTATAAGCCCTTTCACCGATTTATCAACTTTGATATTGTATAATCCCTTTCACTGTCTTTATCAACTTGATATTGTATAATCACCTTTCACTGTATTTATCAACTTGATATTGTATAATCACCTTTCACTGTCTTTATCAACTTGATATTGTAGAATCACCTTTCACTGTATTTATGAACTTGATATTGTAGATTCCCCTTTCACCGTATTTATCAACTTGATATTGTATAATCACCTTTCACCGTATTTATCAACTTGATATTTGTAAATCACCTTTTCACTGTCTTTAATCAACTTGATATTGTATCACCTTTCACTGTCTTTATCAACTAGAGATTGTATAATAACCTTTCACCGTATTTATCAACTTGATATTGTATAATCACCTTTCACCGTATTTATCAACTTGATATTGTATAATCACCTTTCACCGTATTTATCAACTTGATATTGTATAATCACCTTTCACTGTCTTTATCAACTTGATATTGTATAATCACCTTTCACTGTCTTTATCAACTTGATATTGTATAATCACCTTTCACTGTATTTATCAACTTGATATTGTAGATTCCCCTTTCACCGTATTTATCAACTTGATATTGTAGAATCACCTTTCACCGTATTTATCAACTTGATATTGTAGAATCACCTTTCACCGTATTTATCAACTTGATATTGTATAATCACCTTTCACCGTATTTATGAACTTGATATTGTAGAATCACCTTTCACCGTATTTATCAACTTGATATTGTATAATCACCTTTCACTGTATTTATCAACTTGATATTGTAGAATCACCTTTCACCGTATTTATCAATTTGAGATTGTATTTTATCGTTTTATTATGGACACTGATGTATAGATCCCGTTTATACATATTTCCATCGTTTGTTGAGTTGTTCCCTTACCTGTTAATACATCCTAATTTGTACTAAGGTGTAATAGACAGAACAAACAAGGTGTTCTCAATGAAGGTTAATGTGACCAGTTCACTTTAATATACGACTGAAACACTGGCCTTTGAAACGTAATCAGAAATTAGAACCTTGTTAGAACTTATTTATGGTTTAACTTACCTGGAGCTTAACTTGACACCATTCTTGCCTTTTTTGGTCGAATTGATAGTCATCAACATTTGCTGACTTCAGGACAGTCTGTAATGGAATTAGTTCAATAAATATTACATACACAGTACATGTACAATGTAAATGTTAATGTAATTTTATGTTTTCACCCTTCAACTCAGTATCTCAGTCCCTTAGCCCTCCCAGCCCTTCTATTGAAAATACACATTATGACCCTTACAGCTGAATTTATTAAAGGAATGTTCAACTGTAAGATTCAGACAATGTTAAAAGTTTTACACTGTTTGACTGATATAAGTAATTCTATCCCTTTCCAACCTCTGTTCTAGTGTAGATTTTGATCCTTAGTATCTGATATTCTTTTATGAATAATGAATTGATCATCAAATCCAGATTTCAAATTTTTTCATCTGCGCCTGCCAACTCAACCCCTGGGGTCAACCATTTGTTGAGTATTAATTCTGATACATGTATTTAAAATAAAACTTCCCAAATTCAAATGACATTTTTATAATATTTGAACATTACAATATACATACATTTATTCTCATGCTGGCTGTCATCTTGTCTGTAGTTTGGTTGCCTTCCCCACCTTCCATTGTACCCATGTCATCCTCGGCAGAGGAGCCCGTCTCATCATCACTGTCCTCATCCATGGAAACTTACAACAAAATTAAAGTATATTTAAGGATGATAAGAGATTCCGGTAAATTAATGTTTTCACAACATCTACCACATTTTCAAAAAGGCCTTTTCATTATATAATCAGATGTCAATTTTTCTCAGAAAATCCTTATTTTCTACATACAAAAATGTACATTTTTAGTCACTCCACACTGGTTAGACTCAATTGTCTGATGAAAGTGACAAAGCAATCCAATCCTACACTGTTGTGATATATACCAAGCATCCAATTCCTTCTGTGAATCAGTCGTGATAGGCCACTATGTATATAAATGTGATACAATGTGTGTACTACTACTGCCATTTCATTCATACCAATGTGAGATTAGACATTGCGTGCTACTTATATCAATTTAGGAGTCAATCTACAGACACCCTGTAGCTCCATCATTATATACAGTAGCCATGTTCCATGATGAGTTCCAGAATTACTTCTGATTTCCTCTACATACCTTGCTCCTCTAATTCCTCGGGCTGTGCATCCTCTTCATTGATATCCTCATCATATTCTTTCTCTTCGTCATGTCTTTGTTTTTCTTTGTCAGCCACTGCATTACTTTCCTCGGTCGTGTCCTCCAGATCCGAGTCTCCCTGATCACCGGTATTGTCTACTTTAGAGGTATCCTCTGCATCCTCGTCTGGAAGGTTTTTTTTCAGTAACTTCCCAGATGTCAACACTCTTTAAATCAGAGAAGGTCAGTTTAACACCCAGTATACCTCTGGAAAGCATTTCTAACTGAACAAGATCAACAGATATCACACAGTCCCAATTTGCCAATTTAAATCCCTTTTTCTGATTGAATTGATCATGACTTTGACCTTAGTGTAGGGGACAAAGATCGGATACGTTTGAAGACTAGTATATCATAGTGCATAATTCTTAATTATTGTTGTTTACTTGGTTGTACAGGCTTCAATATTAAAGATAATCTGGAACTTACTTTATTCTTGTACTGAATAATCTACACTGAGATTTTTAGGAGTGTGCCAGTCAACCCTACCTGCTTTTCCTTATACCCTCATTCATTTTTCTCTTGAGGAGAATAATGATTCTCTTTATATAGGTCTTCTCTACGAAGGCTAGGATGGAGGCTGGAGTCACTCCCAGGCGTTCTCTGTACAGTCGGTAGGGCAGGAACTTGAAACGAATGTCAAACACACGCTTCCTCTGGCTATAAATAATGTAATCATATTGCATTATAAGTTTGTGTTTGGCTGTAAATTAGTCCAATACAATTATATTGGAACAAAAGTTTGTGTTTTAACTTAAACCATTTAATGGGAGACACACTTTCAGCAGATGAGATTGTTAAGATCATGACAAACTTCTACTAACACATACCTCCTTTTCAGCATTTAAATAACATTTATCTATGATTGATTAAAGGATTTTAATTAAAGATTGATATCTAAAGCAGATTAATAGGTATGATGACATGATTTATATACAGCTGATTTCAAGGAACTAAATGAGACCTTTACAACTGATATAGATTACCGGTTACTTACGCCAGGGATCTGCCTTTGATGAGTGTGTATTCTGTTATATTGATGTCTTCAAGCACCTAGGAACAGGATATCAGTTACTATGGAATTAACCATCAGACAGTGGTCCTCAGTATAGCATTCATTTTTAACATTTCAAGTACTTCTGAACCATTTTCAATTAGAATTAGAAACAAATTACAACTTTTACAGAAATACTTAACAAATACACTATCAAAGTTTGATATCTATTTTGACTTGCCATCACTATTTATGTTTTACAATTTGACAAAATACTTCTGAACCATTTTTAATTAGAATAAGAAACAAATTACAACTTTTACAGAAACATTTAACAAGTACACTATCATTGTTTGATATCTTTTTTGACTTGCCATCACTATTTATGTTTTACAATTTGACAAAGTACTTCTGAACCATTTTCAATTAGAATAAGAAACAAATTACAACTTTTACAGAAACATTTAACAAGTACACTATCATAGTTTGATATCTATTTCGACTTGACATCACTATTTATGTTTTACAATTTGACAAAGTACTTCTGAACCATTTTCAATTAAAACTAGAAACAAATTACAACTTTTACAGAAACATTTAACAAGTACACTATCATTGTTTGATATCTATTTCGACTTGACATCACTATTTATGTTTTACAATTTGACAAAGTACTTCTGAACCATTTTCAATTAAAATTAGAAACAAATTACAACTTTTACAGAAACATTTAACAAGTACACTATCATGGTTTGATATCTATTTCGACTTGACATCACTATTTATGTTTTACAATTTGACAAAGTACTTCTGAACCATTTTCAATTAAAATTAGAAACAAATTACAACTTTTACAGAAACATTTAACAAGTACACTATCATAGTTTGATATTTATTTCGACTTGCCATCACTTTTTATGTTTTACAATTTGACAAAGTACTTCTGAACCATTTTCAATTAGAACTAGAAACAAATTACTACTTTTACAGAAACATTTAACAAGTACACTATCATGGTTTGATATCTATTTCGACTTGACATCACTATTTATGTTTTACAATTTGACAAAGTACTTCTGAACCATTTTCAATTAAAATAAGAAACAAATTACAACTTTTACAGAAACATTTAACAAGTACACTATCATGGTTTGATATCTTTTTTGACTTGCCATCACTATTTATGTTTTACAATTTGACAAAGTACTTCTGAACCATTTTCAATTAGAATTAGAAACAAATTACTACTTTTACAGAAACATTTAACAAGTACACTATCATTGTTTGATATCTATTTTGACTTGCCATCACTTTTTATGTTTTACAATTTGACAAAGTACTTCTGAACCATTTTCAATTAGAATTAGAAACAAATTACAACTTTTACAGAAACATTTAACAAATACACTATCATAGTTTGATATTTATTTCGACTTGCCATCACATTTTATGTTTTACAAGACCATTACAATTTGACATCTTTCTTCTTTATATATATCACAAGTACAACTTCCATTTGACATCAATTTTATGTCAGTATCAACTTGTCCACACTTGCTTGTCTATAGTTTCAACAATATAACCCATTTTAAGTGTCTGATTAGCGATATTAATGGCGTACCTCCCCTAGGGTAACCTTGTTGAAGAGTGTCTGTATAGTCTTGGCAGTCTGTCGTGCCTGAGGAGTGGGGAACACTGGGATGTCCATGGCAGGTGTCTTTATATTGGCGCTGGCTATCATAAGTATCTCACGTAGACGTGGGATTCCCAAAGTGACATTCATCTCACCTCGTCCAGCAAAGTGGAATGTATTCAAAGTCATCTGAGTGGAGGGCTCCCCAATAGACTGTGGATGGAATTGTCATTTTATTAATTGGTACACTACAATAACAAGAGGCCCAGAGGGCCTGTATCGCTCACCTGGTTTCATGAGATATGAAACAAGAATGATGCTTCAGTATATTTGTCGCTGGTATTGCTATGTCAATATATATCATAAGCATTTTATATGGGTACATGAACATTGGTTTTATTTTAATGCTAAAAATGCCAAAAAGTGCATTAATCCATGAAATGAAATTGACTTTTGGCGCGACCCCATAGGGATGCTACCACACAAATGTGAGTGATATCCATATTACTTGGTTTCAGAGAAGATCTTGTTAAGACTAATTGACCCTTTTTGACCCTGCCCTCTGCCCCCTGGGGGGTCAGCTCCTTCCTTTATACAATTTTGAATCCCTACCCCTATAGGATGCTACCAGTCAAACCAATGCTAAGTTTCAGAGAATAATTTGTTTAAATCAATTTAGCCAAATAGACCCCACTTGGCCCCACCCCTCAGCCCCCTGGCGGCCTGGGTCAACCCCAACATTTGTACAATTTTGAATCCCCACCCAATAACCATGCTACCATACAAATGTGAGTAATATCCATTGCTTAGTTTCAGAGAAGAAGTTGTTTAAACAAATTGACCAATTTTGGCCCCGCCTCTCAGGCCCCTTGTGGGTCAGCCCCACCATTTGTACAATTTTGAATCCCCACCCCATAGGGATGCTACCAGGCAAATATGAGTGATATCCATTGCTTGGTTTCAGAAAAGAAGTCGTTTATATCAATATAGCCAAATTGACCATATTTGGCCCCGCCCCTCAGGCCCCTGGGGGAACAGCCCCATCATTTGTACAATTTTAAATCCCCACCCCGTAGTGATGATACCAGGAAAATATGAGCGATATCCATTGCTTGGTTTCAGAGAAGAAGTCGTTTATATCAATATAGCCAAATTGACCACATTTGGCCCCGCCCCTCAGGCCCCTGGGGAGCCAGCCCCATCATTTGTACAATTTTGAATCCTCACTCCATAGTGATGCTACCAGGCAAATATGAGCAATATCCATTGCTCAGTTTCAGAAAAGAAGTCGTTTATATCAATATAGGCCAATTGACCCCTTTTGGCCCCGCCCCTCAGGCCCCTGGGGGAACAGCCCCATCATTTGTACAATTTTAAATCCCCACCCCGTAGTGATGATACCAGGAAAATATGAGCGATATCCATTGCTCAGTTTCAGAGAAGTCGTTTATATCAATATAGCCAAATTGACCACATTTGGCCCCGCCCCTCAGGCCCCTGGGGGGCCAGCCCCATCATTTGTACAATTTTGAATCCTCACTCCATAGTGATGCTACCAGGCAAATATGAGCAATATCCATTGCTCAGTTTCAGAGAAGAAGTCGTTTATATCAATATAGGCCAATTGACCCCTTTTGGCCCCGCCCCTCAGGCCCCTGGGGGGCCAGCCCAATCATTTGTACAATTTTAAATCCTCACTCCATAGTGATGCTACCAGGCAAATATGAGCAATATCCATTGTTCCCTTTCAGATAAGAAGTTGTTTATATCAATATAGCTCAATTGACCACATTTGGTGCCGCCCCTCAGGCCCCTGGGGGGCCAGCCCCATCATTTGTACAATTTTGAATCCTCACCCCATAGTGATGCTACCAGGCAAATATGAGTGATATCCATTGCTCGGTTTCAGAGAAGAAGTCGTTTATATCAATATAGGCCAATTGACCCCTTTTGGCCCCGCCCTCAGGCCCCTGGGGGCCAGGCCCCATCATTTGTACAATTTTAAATCCTCACTCCCATAGTGATGCTACCAGGCAAATATGAGCAATATCCATTGTTCCCTTTCAGATAAGAAGTTGTTTATATCAATATAGCTCAATTGACCACATTTGGTGCCCGCCCCTCAGGCCCCTGGGGGGCCAGCCCCATCATTTGTACAATTTTGAATCCTCACCCCATAGTGATGCTACCAGGCAAATATGAGTGATATCCATTGCTCGGTTTCAGAGAAGAAGTCGTTTATATTAATATAGCTAATTTGACCATATTTGGCCCCGGCCCTCAGGCCCCTGGGGGAACAGCCCCATCATTTGTACAATTTTAAATCCCCACCCCGTAGTGATGATACCAGGAAAATATGAGCGATATCCATTGCTTGGTTTCAGAGAAGAAGTCGTTTATATCAATATAGCCAAATTGACCACATTTGGCCCCGCCCCTCAGGCCCCTGGGGGGCCAGCCCCATCATTTGTACAATTTTGAATCCTCACTCCATAGTGATGCTACCAGGCAAATATGAGCAATATCCATTGCTCAGTTTCAGAGAAGAAGTCGTTTATATCAATATAGGCCAATTGACCCCTTTTGGCCCTGCCCCTCAGGCCCCTGGGGGGCCAGCCCCATCATTTGTACAATTTTGAATCCTCACCCCATAGTGATGCTACCAGGCAAGTATGAGCGATATCCATTGCTCGGTTTCAGAGAAGAAGTCGTTTATATCAATATAGCCAAATTGACCCCTTTTGGCCCAGCCCCTCAGGCCCCTGGGGGGGCCAGCCCCATCATTTGTACAATTTTGAGTCCCCTACCCATAGGGATGCTTCTGACCAAATTTGATTAAATTCTGATCAGCGGTTATGAAGAAGAAGTCAATTGTTGACGGACGGACGGACGGAGGACGACGGACGGACGACAGACGACGGACGACGGACGCCACGGTATGGCATAAGCTCACCTTGGTCCGAAGGTGAGCTAATTATATACTATTAGGTGTTTAATTAAACTGATACAATTATAACTATTTTTTGGGTACAACATGTACTTTGTAGTTCTGAGCTTTATTTATAGGAACACGAGTGTTAAAACCACTCGCCGGTGTTAAACCTGTGTATATCATTCCCTGTCTTGCCTAGATATTTCTCAGTAGAGTGAACCTTTCTTGTTACCATCTGTAACCGGTGTCTTGCCTAGATATTTCTCAGTAGAGTGAACCTTTCTTGTTACAATCTGTAACCTGTGTCTTCCCTAGATATTTCTCAGTAGAGTGACCCTTTCCTGTTACCAGCTGTAACCTGTGTATATCATCCCTATCTTCCCCAGATATTTCTCAGTAGAGTGAACCTTTCCTGTTACCAGTTGTAACCTGTGTATATCATCCCTGTCTTCCCTTGATATTTCTCGGTAGAGTGAACCTTTCCTGTTACCAGCTGTAACCTGTGTCTTCCCTAGATATTTCTCAGTAGAGTTAACCTTTCCTGTTACCAGCTGTAACCTGTGTATATCATCCCTGTCTTCCCTAGATATTTCTCGGTAGAGTGAACCTTTCCTGTTACCAGCTGTATGTAGCCCCAAGTCGATCAAATGTTTAAGCTTTTATTGCTTCCTTTTACTCTATGATAAAAACAGTCTAGGACCTTGTGATTGCTGGTGGCCAGGGTCCTGGATAGAATCTGGATAGAAAAAGATAAGTAGGTGTTGGTTTTGAAAAGCAATGAAAACATGTGAGAATACCTACCTGAGCGCAAAGGGCCCCCACCGACTCGCCAGGTTCTACCAAAGACTTCATCATCTTTTTCCTCATCAAAGCGTTGAACTCTGCTGGCCCTATAGACTCATCCTTCACTACCTGTAAAAATAATCACTCAATGTTAACACTGCTGGGCCCTACAGACTCGTCCTTCACTACCCATAAACATTATAACTCAATGTTAACACTGCTGGCCCTACAGACTCATCCTTCACTACCCATAAACATTATAACTCAATGTTAACACTGCTGGAACTACAGACTCACCCTTCATTACCCATAAACATTATAACTCAATGTTAACACTGTCGGCCCTACAGACTCATCCTTCACTACCCATAAACATTATAACTCAATGTTAACACTGCTGGCCCTACAGACTCATCCTTCACTACCCATAAACATTATAACTCAATGTTAACACTGCTGGCCCTACAGACTCATCCTTCACTACCCATAAACATTATAACTCAATGTTAACACTGCTGGCCCTACAGACTCATCCTTCACTACCCATAAACATTATAACTCAATGTTAACACTGCTGGCCCTACAGACTCATCCTTCACTACCCATAAACATTATAACTCAATGTTAACACTGCTGGCCCTACAGACTCATCCTTCACTACCCATAAACATTATAACTCAATGTTAACACTGTCGGCCCTACAGACTCATCCTTCACTACCCATAAACATTATAACTCAATGTTAACACTGCTGGCCCTACAGACTCATCCTTCACTACCCATAAACATTATAACTCAATGTTAACACTGTCGGCCCTACAGACTCATCCTTCACTACCCATAAACATTATAACTCAATGTTAACACTGCTGGCCCTACAGACTCATCCTTCACTACCCATAAACATTATAACTCAATGTTAACACTGCTGGCCCTACAGACTCATCCTTCACTACCCATAAACATTATAACTCAATGTTAACACTGCTGGCCCTACAGACTCATCCTTCACTACCCATAAACATTATAACTCAATGTTAACACTGTCGGCCCTACAGACTCATCCTTCACTACCCATAAACATTATAACTCAATGTTAACACTGCTGGCCCTACAGACTCGTCCTTCACTACTCATAAACATTATAACTCAATGTTAACACTGCTGGCCCTACAGACTCGTCCTTCACTACCCATAAACATTATAACTCAATGTTAACACTGCTGGCCCTACAGACTCGTCCTTCACTACCCATAAACATTATAACTCAATGTTAACACTGCTGGCCCTACAGACTCATCCTTCACTACTCATTAACATTATAACTTGATGGTAGTGGATATTGGTTTAGCTTATTCAAAATAAATAAAATAAAATAAATTAATTAAAGTAGAAATTAAGAATATAACAGAGAATTGTACAGAAAGAAAAGAGTGACTTAGAGGGGTAGTAAGTTTTGGTATGTTTAATATAAAACGTTCAGTGCTAAGCTTTTCTCACTTCCATAGCCTTCACAATTTCATAAGGAAAAGAGCAGAATTATTCTTTGTTCACTACCTTTTTCAGTTCATTGGTTGAGAAGTTCTTTACCATTGACTCAAACTTCTCCGAGAAGACGCCGCCTTGTTGGTAGGGAAAATAGATGGCTGTAGCGGGATCTGGACACCGCCCTGACAACTTGGTAAATCTGAATATAACATAAAACATGTATTAGGCTTTTGTTGGAAATCGCTTCAAAATTCATTTAAAATCAATTACAACATTCATTGTACATGTTTCACGGATTCTCTAACAATCAATAACTGCTTTATCATCTTAAAGCATTCAGGGGTAATCTTCTGAGGTATTCCTTATTGTTACTTCATACACTGTGATCTAGCTATACACGAGACATATGAGAAACTGGGAGAGAACTTTACCATGTTGATTATGACGCTGACAGAAAGATAACATGTTAATCTTACTTTCGCTCCTTTGTTGTGGCAAGGTAAAAAGCTATGTGCAGAAAAAGTGTTAGAAAATTATTGTGTAAAATCATTTGTTTTATTATCTTTTAGATTTGTTAGAACTAATTACAACGTGTATTTCTGTGGACTGTGTTGTACTGGGGTTTGGACGTGTTATAATATCTGTCCCTATCTATTATAATGTACCTGACAATATCTCTTAAAGCTGATTAATAGACAATCAAGGTCAATAGGACATAGTTGTCACCCGAGTTATAAAATATTTCTGCAAATTTGTCCATTTTTCGCCCTGCCCATCAGGCCACTGGGGATAGGAGAATTTGGTTGACCTTTAGTCATGGAAGGTTTGTGCAAAATTTCATTGAAACTGATCCAAGGGTCTGGAGAAAACGTTGAAAAATAATTGTTTACAGACGGACAAAAGGTGATTGACATAAAAATGCACTGTCCAATTTGCACAATTTGTTCCTTCTATTACTAATGAAATAATACTTGGTGCCCCAACTAAGTATATATGATAATGTTAATATGCCACTATTTCATTGAGAGGGACAAATGTAAACATGAAGCCATAACCTACTGAAGAGGTCCCCAATCACTCTACTTACTTTTGCTTTGCCTTGTCATCCAATGCTCTCCATTCATTACACATCAGACAAGCCCCAGAAGTACGTCCATTTTTATCCAAATTCTTGTCGTGTGATCCAGGTAACTTGGACTTTTTGCAGAAGTTCAGAAATCCAGAATTTCTCTCACTTACTGAATTTTTCTTTTTGGCATGTTTCCTCCATTTCATTATCTACAAAACCCAGTTAAAGGAGATAGATTCAGCAAGTCTATTGATAATCTAAAAAACATTTCACCTCCATGACTGTAAAAAGCTAAGTCAGGTAATACACGATCATGTAAATTTACTACTACCAGAAGTCAAATACACGTACATTTAAAATCAAAGTTATTCTTGGAACAAAGAAGATAGGAACTTGTTGCTAATTTTGAAATGAGATAAAAATTTTCAAAACTTACCTTTAATTATTAACACTGATGATTATACATGTACATTCTTGTACAGACAAAAATAATATGATATTGCAAAATGTCGTAAACTTTTTGTCACTTGTTTTATTTCTTGTCCAGAAGTATGCTTGGAAAGTAAACAAATCAATGCATTGAAACTTGTACGCTTTCAAAGTATCAGCACCTTAAAGATTTCGTTTGTTACCTTTTTGGTCCACTTTCGTACACTTTTGTCATCGACATGGCTGTGGTCATTGTTGTGTGTTGTTAGTACCGACCGGTTGTCTAGGAGGAAAGGGTACATCTTGGGGGTAATAAACCCAGTCTTTGATATGTCGAGTCCATCCTCACCATAGTAAAACTGACAAAAATACAGCTAATCTTACACTGATGTTCATCAAAACTGTTCATAGCCATCACTGTATTGTAACCTTTATTATCACAAAAACCTCATCCTGCTATAATCTATAATCTCCAAAATGACATGATTTTTTTTATATTTCACTCTGTGACACATTACATATCTGATATACATAACTGTAGCCATATTGTTTTTAACTGTAGCCATATTGTTTTTAAGACTCGTGATGTAATGTGAAGATAGAGTATATCTTACTCAGATTTTGAAGAATTTCCTAGTTAGTTACCTGGATAACACTGCCATCACTGTCTCTCACCGTCAGGTCATAGTTAACAAACACCCCCTCCAAATGTTTAACTAGACACCTCTGTAGGTACCCACTCCGACTTGTCTTCACAGCTGTATCAATGAGACCCTGTCAAAAGGAATCACAGGTATTGTCTATCCTCAATTGTCCATAGATAAATTCATTTCATCACTTTTTTATACATTAAAGAAAGAATTCTTCTTTAAGTAGTACTCTGGAAATATCTTGAAAGTTTTAAAAAGTTTGTGTTAGCCAAAGACACTCTACACGGAGACTCTATCTGGGTTGATAAAATGTTTCCATAACGTAACAAAAATATGATTCTCAGTATCAATTTTATACTGATTCCCTGTTTCTGAACAACAATCCAAAAAGGGTTTAGGGCGTCCATTAATTTGTCTACCTGACCTCAGGACTCCAAATTAAATCACTTTTATACATTGTTAGATTTCCTTCCTATTACCTCTATGTAATTTAATAAATAAATTCTATGGGTGGTACCCCTTAACCAAACCTGGAGTCCTGGGGTGGGGTAGATGTTTTACTGGAATAGCTCTTACAATTAACCAAGGATAAAATCAAATCTGAAATCTTAATTTCTGAATGCTTATCCTGGAAACATCAAATATTCTCCTGTAATTAATAATTATTGTACAATTATTATGACAATCTGTAGAATATGTGTTTCCTTATTTAATATGATATAGCTAACTGACAAACCTCACGCCCAGCCATACAATGGAAGAAGTACTCCTGAGGCCTGATTCCAGTGAGGAAACGTCCAGATACGAACCCTCCAGCACGAGGAGATGTGTCATATGCCATGAATGACGGCAAGGTCTTCCCACTCATCATTGGTCTGGGACGCCGTCCCTCCAACTCTATCTGGCCAAGCAGACAGGATATCTGCATGCAGTTCACCTGTATGTATATAAAAAGGTAGAGACAGGTGTCTAAGACAGTGTTCAGTACTTACAGAGTAGAGACAGGTGTCTAAGGCAGTGTTCAGTACTTACAGAGACAGGTGTGTAAGGCATTGTTTAGTACTTACAGAGACAGGTGTGTAAGGCAGTTTTCAGTACTTACAGAGACAGGTGTGTAAGGCATTGTTTAGTACTTACAGAGTGGAGACAGGTGTGTAAGGCAGTGTTCAGTACTTACAGAGTAGAGACAGGTGTCTAAGGCAGTGTTCAATACTTACAGAGACAGGTGTGTAAGGCATTGTTTAGTACTTACAGAGACAGGTGTGTAAGGCAGTGTTCAGTACTTACAGAGTAGAGACAGGTGTCTAAGGCAGTGTTCAGTACTTACAGAGACAGGCGTGTAAGGCATTGTTTAGTACTTACAGAGACAGGTGTGTAAGGCAGTGTTCAGTACTTACAGAGTAGAGACAGGTGTGTAAGGCAGTGTTCAGTACTTACAGAGTAGAGACAGGTGTCTAAGGCAGTGTTCAGTACTTACAGAGACAGGTGTGTAAGGCAGTGTTCAGTACTTACAGAGACAGGTGACTGCGGCAGTTTTCAGTACTTACAGAGGAACCTTTTGCTCCAGACTGGACCATCAGTTGTAGATTATTCTGCGGAAATATTTTTTCTAATCCTTTAGGCATACAGGCTCTGTAATAGACGTAATAGGCTGACTAAAATCAATTCAATATTTTAACTAAAATCAGTGTTGCCAACTTAGTCAATTTCTCTTGGTTAACTTGCTATTTAGAACACCTTTCGGAACACCTTTAGGGTTACTCATTTATACAGTACTAGATGGCAAGGCTTCTAAACAACTTGCTAATGAGCAATTATTGCTTTATTTAAAGCTTTCATTGTTAGTTCTATTCTGGACATGTCTAGTCATAAGCAATTTCTTCAGTCATCAGGTCAGCTGAAACTGCACCCAGAAGACAAGAGATCCCAGAGGGATCTTGGCGCCCACCATTGAATGATCTTCATAGGTTCCATGTCAGATTGATCTTTTCTCTACTTTTCCCTTCATTTTACTAATCTGTGCAAATTGAGACATCCCTCCAGTACTTTTCAAACAAGGGAATCCTAGCTATGTAAGAAATTTTAAATTTAACGATGGCTGTTTGTTTGCCAGGTTGTTTTCATGACAGACTGGTCCAAAAATGCAACACAAGGGACCAAGGGGAACCTACTTATGAAATTTGAGAAATATCCCTTCAGTACTTTCTCAGAAATAGTGATAACAAACTTCAATTGTCAAAATCCAAGATGGCTGCCTGTCGGCCATGTTGTTTTCAGATTGGTCTCAAAACGCAATAAGCATAACTAGGCACCAAGGGAAACTTACATATGAAATTTCAGAAAGATCCATTCAGTACTTTTTCAGAAATAGTGATCACAAACTTCAAATGTCAAAATCCAAGATGGCTGCCTGTCGGCCATGTTGTTTTCTGATTGGTCTCAAAACGCAATATGCATAACTAGGCACCAAGGGAAACCTACATATGAAATTTCAGAAATATCCCCTATATACTTTCTCAGAAATAGTGATAACAAACTTCAATTGTCAAAATCCAAGATGGCTGCCTGTCGGCCATGTTGTTTTCT
The DNA here is from genome assembly GCF_902652985.1 of Pecten maximus. Taxonomy (NCBI): domain Eukaryota; kingdom Metazoa; phylum Mollusca; class Bivalvia; order Pectinida; family Pectinidae; genus Pecten; species Pecten maximus. The sequence goes on along the minus strand of NC_047018.1, from coordinate 4,238,722 downwards.
GATTGGTCTCAAAACGCAATATGCATAACTAGGCACCAAGGGAAACTTACATATGAAATTTCAGAAAGATCCATTCAGTACATTCTCAGAAATAGCGATAACAAACTTCAATTGTCAAAATCCAAGATGGCTGCCTGTCGTTCATGTTGTTTTCGGATGGGTCTCAAATCGCAATATGCATAACTAGGCACCAAGGGGAACCTACATATGAAATTTGAGAAAGATCCCTTCAGTACTTTCTCAGAAATAGCGATAACAAACTTCAATTGTCAAAATCCAAGATGGCTGCCTGTCGGCCATGTTGTTTTCTGATTGGTCTCAAAATGCAATATGCATAACTAGGCACCAAGGGGAACCTACATATGAAATTTGAGAAAGATCTCTTCAGTACTTTCTGAGAAATAGCGATAACAAGAATTGTTTACGGACGGACGGACGGCCGGACGGACGGAGGGACGGACGGAGGACGGACCACGGACGCAGGGCGATTTGAATAGCCCACCATCAGATGATGGTGGGCTAAAAAGATATGTTTGATCATTTTTAAAATCTTTGGGTATCAGAACATCCATTGTTACAGAAGTTCTTAATTAGCTAACATTTTTGAAATGTTTGAACAGTATTCTAATAGTGTACATGAATATGAAACAAATCAAAACGTGATGATAGATAATATTTTCTAACAACTTCAGAAAATGAACTCATTCACTAAACATGTGCATGTAGATGAAAATTATCCAGGAGAATGAATATATATGCTTTGGATTCCCCAGCTAATAAGTATCAAGTTTCTAGTTACTTACTTAACAATGGCATTTTGAACCTCATCAGTCCGTGTCTTTGTGCTGTGGTCCAGCATCTGTAACTCGACATCGTCTGAACTAAAGTGGGCTTTCTTCATTGCCCTCAACAGACTTGCTGAGTCAGCATCTTTATCCAATGTCAAAGCCTCCTTTGCAGAATCGTCTCCGCAGTGTGTAGAGTCTTTGATAGCTTGTGACCTCTTCTTATCTGCCTGGAGTGTTATACAACCAATCAACACATTACATAACTGATTCAAATGTCACAAGGTAGTCCTTCAGGAGCATTTACATTTGACATCAATTTTGATGTACAGTACGGCTAATTTACATTTGACATCAATTTTGATGTACAGTACGGCTAATTTACATTTGACATCAATTTTGATGTACAGTACGGCTAATTTACATTTGACACCAATTTTGATGTACAGTACGGCTAATTTACATTTGACATCAATTTTGATGTACAGTACGGCTAATTTACATTTGACATCAATTTTGATGTACAGTACGGCTAATTTACATTTGACATCAATTTTGATGTACAGTACGGCTAATTTACATTTGCCATCAATTTTGATGTACAGTACGGCTAATTTACATTTGACATCAATTTTGATGTACAGTACGGCTAATTTACATTTGACATCCAATTTTGATGTACAGTATGGCTAATTTACATTTGACACCAATTTTGATGTACAGTACGGCTAATTTACATTTGACACCAATTTTGATGTACAGTACGGCTAATTTACATTTGACACCAATTTTGATGTACAGTACGGCTAATTTACATTTGACACTAATTTTGATGTACAGTACGGCTAATTTACATTTGACATCAATTTTGATGTACAGTACGGCTAATTTACATTTGACACCAATTTTGATGTACAGTACGGCTAATTTACATTTGCCATCAATTTTGATGTACAGTATGGCTAAAGTGTAACGAGTAATATTGTGCTTGATTCTACATTAGTTTGTTGATGACCTTTTTCACATATATTTGCATTCTGAAGTGTTTTCATGAAAAATTCAAAGGGCAAAAAAACTATTATTACTGCACACATTTACCTAGTTGTTAAGAATTGCCAGAATGAAGTCTTGCAATTTATTTAAAATCTAGTTTAAGATCAATTGTAAAAAATATTTCTTTGATCGATTTACAAAATACAATCCAGTACCTGTGTATATGTGATGGATGGACAGACATTACCGACCAAATTTGTTTTGAATGTCTTTACCAATATAATGAAGAAGTTTTTAAAAGAGTTACTGTACCACTACAACATAACCTCACATGGTCCTTGTAAAAGGTGACTTACAGGTGTCGTAACCAGGATATCTTCTACCCCTAGGGTGAATCCTCGGAAGATTTGCAGGAAGTTGGTGAACAAACGTCCAAAATAGGTCAACAGCTTTCCTGCTATACCACCACCATACAGCTGTAATACATAGAGAAGACAATCACACAAGAAACCAGTGACGAGATAGTAAACTTATGATCGGGTCAAAATGAAAAGATGCACATTGCCTAGATGATTACGGTAACATTCTTGGATTAATTCAGTAGAGTTTCTTACCAGGAAATCATATACCCAAATAGATCACAGATCACAGTCAAGTTCAATTGGTCCGCAAATGTAGTACCAATGGAAATGACTCGAGACAAGGAACTCACATCAGATATGATTTTTTTATCTCATTAACATAATGTGTTAAAGTTTTTTAGATCATGGTCAGCAGGTCTGCAAATGTAATACCGATAGAAAAGTCTTGTCACAAGAAACACAAAAGTGAAATACCAAATCCTCCAAGTCACATAAAGATCTCTACTAGTCAGAGAGTGACCATTTACCTCATAAGAGCAGTGGACAAGTCCGTAACATGTTGGCCCATAGTGACCCTTATCCAGTACACCACAAAGAAGTTCTCCACCACGAATAATCACCCAGCTCTCACCCATCTCCTCCGCAACCTCCTTCGGCAGGTCCATGTCAGGTTCAGAGGTTAACCAGCTCTGTTGTACGGAACAGAATGAGACAAAAGTGTAATGAAATGTCTGCTTTAAACAAATTTTATCAATTTTTATTTCTACATTTTCCACATCTTTAAAATGAAGTGAAAAGTCCAACAGGTAACAAACTTATTGATATCAATTGCTTATAATCAATAACCAATACAGGTAATAATCTGACAATAGAAACAGAAAGTCACTTACCTTCTCAGCAATCTTAGATTTGCCAGTTAAGTTTAGGGCTGCCGCACCAACTGGTATTGTGTTCAAAATAATTGTGGAAAGAACCTAGAAAGAAGAAAATTGTTCAGAGTCCTTTTTTGTAATAACAAATCTAATATAATTGTGAAGATAAGAAAACAAAATTATACCCACAGCCATACATGTCTCAACTACCTGTTTAATTCATTTGAGATTAAATTTCTGAAAATATTTCATACCAACGTCCACATTTAGTGATGATTCACATCATGACTATTTCATTCAATAAATGTATCTATGACATCATAATATCGAGCTCATGTGATGGTTTAAATGAAAGGAAATCCCACAATTAAAGTTTACATTACAATGTCAGAATGGAAACAGGTGCAGTGACATGGAGACACAAGTCATGCTTTTTACAATATTAGGAAAAACATTGACGTGATCAAGATTCATGAAACTCATCCCAGGTTTATCTTTCAGCAGGATATTTTCTTACCTTAACATATATATTGACCTGCTTAAAACTGTACTGACCACCTGACCACTATACTGACCTGCTAACCACTTTTAATATTCTGACCAACTGACCACTATACTGTCCAAATGACCATTAATTATATCACTGATAAGTACCTACTATATTGACCAAATGACCATTAATCATATCACTAATAATTACCTGTTTTCCCGACCAAAGTTTACACGGTTTGATGATTGAGGGAGGTATTGTACCTTTGACCAAATGACCATTAATTATATCACTGATAAGTACCTACTATATTGACCAAATGACCATTAATTATATCACTGATAAGTACCTGTTTTCCCGACCACAGTTTACAGGGTTTGATGATTGAGGGCGGTATTGTCTTCACTGGTCCTTTCTTGTCTACTAAGGCTGAGAACACTAGCTGGCAGTATTCTTGTCTGTGAAGATATAATCAAGTTTCTTTGGTTGGACATTTTTTGGAAAATAATGTTAAGTTTTAGAAATCTAAACCATCAGCAAGACTGAAATGAAGGTCCCTGTATTACAATTCTCTAAGGACATTCAGTAATCAATGATTTTATTTTTAAAGAAGTAATTTTGAAAAATATATTGCGTTAGTTTCAGTTTGCAGAAAAAAGTTAATGATTGTAAAAACTTAGTTATTGTGTGACAAGAGGGCCTGTATCCCTCACCTGGATATTTCGGTGATTATGGCAATTAAATTACTCCAGTTTAACTTATATATCATTATATTTTTCTCAGTTTTGGATCTACCAATCAATATCATGCATTACAGTCAACATGTTCTTTCAACTTTAAAACATTTAGATTTCTGGTTCCAATGGAAATACAGCGCAAATTACAAGAATTAAAAATCACCCAAATTTTGACTTTCTTTCTTGGGGCCCTGCCTGTTAGGCCCTGCCTGTTGGGCTCTGCCTACTGGGCCCTGCCCGTTTGGCCCTGCCCGTTTGGCCCTGCCCACTTGTCCCTGCCCGTTTGACCCTGTCTCCCCTCGGGACAAATATGAGTGATATCCAGTGCACAGTTTTAGAGAAGAAGCATTGTATAGCAATATAGCTAAATCCCACCCTTTTGTCCCCTGCCCCTTAGCCCCTTGGGAGTCAGCCCCACCATCTGTACAATTTGTCATCCCCACCACCTAGACCTACACCTAACATATAAATGTCAGTTTAAGGTATACAATGTGACACTAAATCTCATCACTATCAATAAAGTACACTACCTGGTAAAGAAGCGGCCTCGGAGTGTGAGGTTGACCCCTGATACCATGTGGTCCTGTATAAGTCCAGCTAAAGGTGTGCCATCCTTAGGGACTAGGTACTGGAAGTCTGTACTGGCTGTGGAAATATGGTCAAAACAGGGACAATAGAGAAAGCCTTCCCTCATCAACAAGGTATTACCCTCATCAACATGGTATTATACCCTCATCAACATGGTATTATACCCTCATCAACATGGTATTACCCTCATCAACATGGTATTACCCTCATCAACATGGTATTACCCTCATCAACATGGTATTACCTCTATGTCTGTGGTATTACTGTAACATTACTAATCCAATACAACATGGTATTACTTCTATGTCTGTGGTATTACTTCTATGTCTGTGGTATTACTTCTATGTCTGTGGTATTACTGTAACATTACTAATGCAATACAAGTAAATCTGTGGAACTTATATCCCCTGCTTTCCTGGCATGCTGTAAGTACCGGTAAACATGTTGTTATGTATCTATCATTACAGTAATAGGTACATTGGATACTGTAATTAAATAAATCTCCTATATTATCGAAGAACAAACGGTCATAAAAATAAGACAAAATCCAACCTATTGTGTAAGCCTCTGCCCTTGCCAATTCATTCTGTGGAAAATGTGCGTTCATTTCATCACCATCAAAGTCAGCATTATAGGCCTTACAGTTGGCGTAGTGGAGTCTCAAAGTCTTCTCACCAGGTAACACTCTCACCTACATCAAATATAAAAACATGATTAAGTGAAACTGTTATAGTATTAATTAACATTAAAATCACTGACATATATATCAACTTAAAATTTGGTTATAGTCCCACTCCAATTTGTTATACTTGCTTCTTGACTCTCACACATTTTAATTGTATACAATGGCTTGATATCATAGTCTTACAATTTTATAGTCTTGAGGATATAAAGGCTTAAAGTTTATTTATAAATGATTACAGTCTCTCACTGAATGTGAAATTATATGCCAAGAATGCACAGATGATGAATTCATGGATCAAAGATAAAAAATCAGATCAGATTGACCTACTTGTGATACATAACACACTGTCTCACCAAGCTGAACCCACAACCCAAGTACAAAGTTCCAGTGATAAGTAGTGTAGGAGATAGAGTCTAGACAAACCCTTTCCTTGATGTAGGTCAAAGGTCAAAATGGAAGCCAGAGTGACCTACATTTGATACATGATATAACCTCAAAAAGTCAACCCATATCCCGAACATGAAGTTTCAGTGACAACTAGTGTAGGAGGTAGAGCCTGTACAATCTTTTCTTTGATGTAGATTGAAGGTCAAAATGTAGGTCAGTGACCTAATTTTGATACATGACACACTGCATCACCATGGTAAAACCCACACTCCAAGTATGAAGATCCAGTAACATGTCATGTAGGAGATCCCGAACAAGAAAGCAAAAGGACAGACGGACACAAAGTAAAACTATCGTACCCCTTGTTCCCTCTGGGGGATTGATAAAGCATCAAATGAGTATTGTTTTCCTTTTCTAAACAAATCTTGGGTATTCATACTGGATAGAGGCCATCTATACTATAATACAGGTGGTTCATGTCATTCAGGAATGAGGAAGTTATTATATACTAGGAGATACATCAATATAAGTAGAGACTAACCTTGTGTGCCTGGATACTGGGACGGTGAAGGGTTGGCTGGCGGTTCAGTAACATCACATCTCCATTCTTTAAGTGACGATATACCTGTACATTACAAAACAATGCCTTATACAGTCAAGGTTAAAACATTAACATATCTAACTATACACTAAATGTCACGTATACAGTCAAGGTTAACACATTTACATATCTAACTATACACTAAATGTCACGTATACAGTCAAGGTTAACACATATCTAACTATACACTAAATGTCACATATACAGTCAAGGTTAACACATATCTAACTATACACTAAATGTCACGTATACAGTCAAGGTTAACACATATCTAACTATACACTAAATGTCACGTATACAGTCAAGGTTAACACATTTCTAACTATACACTAAATGTCACATATACAGTCAAGGTTAACACATTTCTAACTATACACTAAATGTCACGTATACAGTCAAGGTTAACACATTAACATATCTAACTATACACTAAATGTCACGTATACAGTCAAGGTTAACACATATCTAACTATACACTAAATGTCACGTATAGTCAAGGTTAACACACATCTAACTATACACTAAATGTCACGTATAGTCAAGGTTAACACATATCTAACTATACACTAAATGTCACGTATACAGTCAAGGTTAACACATTAACATATCTAACTATACACTAAATGTCACGTATACAGTCAAGGTAACACATTTACATATCTAACTATACACTAAATGTCACGTATACAGTCAAGGTTAACACATATCTAACTATACACTAAATGTCACGTGTACAGTCAAGGTTAACACATATCTAACTATACACTAAATGTCACATATATAGTCAAGGTTAACACATATCTAACTATACACTAAATGTCACGTATAGTCAAGGTTAACACATTTACATATCTAACTATACACTAAATGTCACCTATACAGTCAAGGTTAACACATATCTAACTATACACTAAATGTCACGTATACAGTCAAGGTTAACACATATCTAACTATACACTAAATGTCACGTATATAGTCAAGGTTAACACATATCTAACTATACACTAAATGTCACGTATACAGTCAAGGTTAACACATTTACATATCTAACTATACACTAAATGTCACGTATAGTCAAGGTTAACACATATCTAACTATACACTAAATGTCACGTATACAGTCAAGGTTAACACATTTACATATCTAACTATACACTAAATGTCACGTATACAGTCAAGGTTAACACATATCTAACTATACACTAAATGTCATGTATACAGTCAAGGTTAACACATTTACATATCTAACTATACACTAATTAAATGTCACGTATACAGTCAAGGTTAACACATATCTAACTATACACTAAATGTCACGTATACAGTCAAGGTTAACACATTAACATATCTAACTATACACTAAATGTCACGTATACAGTCAAGGTAACACATTTACATATCTAACTATACACTAAATGTCACGTATACAGTCAAGGTTAACACATTTATCTAACTATACACTAAATGTCACGTATACAGTCAAGGTTAACACATATCTAACTGTACACTAAATGTCACGTATACAGTCAAGGTAACACATTTACATATCTAACTATACACTAAATGTCACGTATACAGTCAAGGTTAACACATTTATCTAACTATACACTAAATGTCACGTATACAGTCAAGGTTAACACATATCTAACTGTACACTAAATGTCACGTATACAGTCAAGGTTAACACATATCTAACTATACACTAAATGTCATGTATACAGTCAAGGTTAACACATTTACATATCTAACTATACACTAAATGTCACGTATACAGTCAAGGTTAACACATATCTAACTATACACTAAATGTCACGTATACAGTCAAGGTTAACACATTAACATATCTAACTATACACTAAATGTCACGTATACAGTCAAGGTAACACATTTACATATCTAACTATACACTAAATGTCACGTATACAGTCAAGGTTAACACATTATCTAACTATACACTAAATGTCACGTATACAGTCAAGGTTAACACATATCTAACTGTACACTAAATGTCACGTATACAGTCAAGGTTAACACATTTACATATCTAACTATACACTAAATGTCACGTATACAGTCAAGGTTAACACATATCTAACTATACACTAAATGTCACGTATACAGTCAAGGTTAACACATATCTAACTATACACTAAATGTCACGTATACAGTCAAGGTTAACACATATCTAACTATACACTAAATGTCACGTATAGTCAAGGTTAACACATATCTAACTATACACTAAATGTCACGTATACAGTCAAGGTTAACACATATCTAACTATACACTAAATGTCACGTATACAGTCAAGGTTAACACATATCTAACTATACACTAAATGTCACATATACAGTCAAGGTTAACACATTATCTAACTATACACTAAATGTCACGTATACAGTCAAGGTTAACACATATCTAACTATACACTAAATGTCACGTATACAGTCAAGGTTAACACATATCTAACTATACACTAAATGTCACGTATACAGTCAAGGTTAACACATATCTAACTATACACTAAATGTCACGTATACAGTCAAGGTTAACACATTTATCTAACTATACACTAAATGTCACGTATACAGTCAAGGTTAACACATATCTAACTATACACTAAATGTCACGTATACAGTCAAGGTTAACACATATCTAACTATACACTAAATGTCACGTATACAGTCAAGGTTAACACATATCTAACTATACACTAAATGTCACGTATACAGTCAAGGTTAACACATATCTAACTATACACTAAATGTCACATATACAGTCAAGGTTAACACATATCTAACTATACACTAAATGTCACGTATACAGTCAAGGTTAACACATATCTAACTATACACTAAATGTCACGTATACAGTCAAGGTTAACACATATCTAACTATACACTAAATGTCACGTATACAGTCAAGGTTAACACACTATCTAACTATACACTAAATGTCACTGTATACAGTCAAGGTTAACACATATCTAACTATACACTAAATGTCACGTATACAGTCAAGGTTAACACATATCTAACTATACACTAAATGTCACGTATACAGTCAAGGTTAACACATATCTAACTATACACTAAATGTCACGTATACAGTCAAGGTTAACACATATCTAACTATACACTAAATGTCACGTATACAGTCAAGGTTAACACATATCTAACTATACACTAAATGTCACGTATACAGTCAAGGTTAACACATATCTAACTATACACTAAATGTCACGTATACAGTCAAGGTTAACACATATCTAACTATACACTAAATGTCACGTATACAGTCAAGGTTAACACATATCTAACTATACACTAAATGTCACGTATACAGTCAAGGTTAACACATATCTAACTATACACTAAATGTCACGTATACAGTCAAGGTTAACACATTTACATATCTAACTATACACTAAATGTCACGTATACAGTCAAGGTTAACACATATCTAACTATACACTAAATGTCACGTATACAGTCAAGGTTAACACATATCTAACTATACACTAAATGTCACGTATACAGTCAAGGTTAACACATATCTAACTATACACTAAATGTCACGTATACAGTCAAGGTTAACACATTAACATATCTAACTATACACTAAATGTCACGTATACAGTCAAGGTTAACACATATCTAACTATACACTAAATGTCACGTATACAGTCAAGGTTAACACATATCTAACTGTACACTAAATGTCACGTATACAGTCAAGGTTAACACATATCTAACTATACACTAAATGTCACGTATACAGTCAAGGTTAACACATATCTAACTATACACTAAATGTCACGTATACAGTCAAGGTTAACACATATCTAACTATACACTAAATGTCACGTATACAGTCAAGGTTAACACATATCTAACTATACACTAAATGTCACGTATACAGTCAAGGTTAACACATTACATATCTAACTATACACTAAATGTCACGTATACAGTCAAGGTTAACACATATCTAACTATACACTAAATGTCACGTATACAGTCAAGGTTAACACATATCTAACTATACACTAAATGTCACGTATACAGTCAAGGTTAACACATATCTAACTATACACTAAATGTCACGTATACAGTCAAGGTTAACACATATCTAACTATACACTAAATGTCACGTATACAGTCAAGGTTAACACATATCTAACTATACACTAAATGTCACGTATACAGTCAAGGTTAACACATATCTAACTATACACTAAATGTCACGTATACAGTCAAGGTTAACACATATCTAACTATACACTAAATGTCACGTATACAGTCAAGGTTAACACATATCTAACTATACACTAAATGTCACGTATATAGTCAAGGTTAACACATATCTAACTGTACACTAAATGTCACGTATACAGTCAAGGTTAACACATATCTAACTATACACTAAATGTCACGTGTACAGTCAAGGTTAACACATATCTAACTATACACTAAATGTCACGTATACAGTCAAGGTTAACACATATCTAACTATACACTAAATGTCACGTATACAGTCAAGGTTAACACATATCTAACTGTACACTAAATGTCACATATACAGTCAAGGTTAACACATATCTAACTATACACTAAATGTCACGTATACAGTCAAGGTTAACACATATCTAACTGTACACTAAATGTCACATATACAGTCAAGGTTAACACATTTACATATCTAACTATACACTAAATGTCATCTGTAAACAATCTATAGTCATGTATATTGACCTAACTTGTTTTATTTAAGAAATAATTGTTATTTTTTGTTGTTCACTGGTGTATGAACGGCATTTTTTGACAAATTTTAAATGACGCGCGTCAAAAAATGCCGTTCATACACCAGTGAACAACAAAAAATAACAATTGTTTCTTATATTTACATTTCAAAACTATTTTTCAACGTTATCTTTGAAAAAAATCATAAGAAACAGTATTCTACGTTCTTTATACATAGTGACGAAACAGCTGAATGATCGATGTAACAGCGTAACAGATAGTTCCAATTTGGCGGGAAAGGTAATCAAGTACACAAGTACACAAAATATAGTTCCACACAAATTCATTATTTTAATCATCATGAAAGTAAAATATTGAAATGTTGTCTTCAATTTTACAATTATTAACAAGTTTTAAAGTTGATAAAACATTATTTCATGTGTAATCAAACGCGATTTTATATTCACACTTCTGTATTCTACGTGGCACGTCAACAATATACTGTATGTATTCATACGCGGCAGGTTAATTGTTAACCTAGGAATGAACGCTAATTTTGTTAGTACCTTCATATAGAGAACACACAGTGGAAATATAAATATTTATTTTTGAAGTTTCAAATCAACCATACAACACATAATGTTTCTAAATGACAAAAATTTCTTATTATCAAAATCAATTAAAACAAAGTCAATGTATCTCACCTTCTTACACTCTCTATAGGCGAGATGATTAGCTCCAGGAGTGAGAAGTTGCTTAGCAACAGCTTCTCTCTGTGTTTGATCCTTGGCACTGAGCATGGTCTTGAAGCCATCTTCATTCATGACAAAACAAGCCCTGTGATAAAATATTATTAATAGAATTTCTGATCTAGAATTTCTGATCTAGAATTTCTATAAAACAATAGATGGCCTAAATATGTTCAATCCATACTTATGATATATATCATAACATTTATACACAACACACCAGCATTCTTAGGGGCTGCTCATTCTTACAACTAAATAACATCAACTAACAATATTACATAATAAATTTTTACTCGCTACTCAAAAGATACACCTAAACAATTAAGATACTAATTATACTATAGGGGCATGCAACCCCCAAGCTAGAGCGATCATAGCTTAGCTAGCTATGACTAATAGAGAGGAGAGAAACCTAGCTTGAGCGACCTCAAGCCACAGAGTAAGCAGTTGGTAGCTAAAAAGCAGGCAGTTCTGCTAAGACTGTTTCAGATGGGGCGACCCCCGAGCTTGGGCGATCCCAAGCATATCATCTACATAAGAAATAAATACACAAAATATGATATAATGAATTGGGGGCAAGAAATTCCCCGAATTTAAAAGCGCTAATATCACGGCGTGATAAATTCATTACTGTGAGTGATATCCTCTAACTATTCCTTACTAAGAAGAGCAGCCCAAAATAAAAATAAAATGTGACAGCTTGCATTGTAACAAAATAAAGCTTATAATTAACCAACACAGATGTACAAAAAGGTGCTGCGAGCCGGCTGCCCCAACCTGAATCAGGGAGGTAGGTTTATCCAATGCTCAGACCAGCTTGCCAGGTGTTGTCTCACCATGAGGCCTTACTTACCCCTAAACAAATGAGCCCGAAACAAGTAAAAAAGACATGTAATAAATATAAATATTATAAGTAAACACATATAATAAAAACAACATATACACATGAAAAGTACAGGCAATCAAAACAAAACAACAGTATATAAATATTAAAAGGTAATTATAATATAATATAAACAATTATACACAAACCACAGTAAAGAAAACTGCAAATTATCAAAGGTGGAGGTGGGGCGGATGGTGGATGATGAATAAAACACTGCTGCTACAAATAATCACGCTGCTTGAAAATGAATGCAGGTGGCGCTATCCCCTGACGTATTTCCATTGGTCAAGAACATCACGTGATCAAAGGCGCGAGGTTAGAAATAGATATTTACTAACATGAAGACTGTGACGGGGTTTTTAAATGTTGTGTACAAACAACTATTTAGTAAACAAAATATCATTTTATACACAACACACCAAAACAGTATGAAAGTCAAAAATTTATTGAATGGAACCAAAAACTTGTTCAGGCTCATATTAAATATTATCTAAAGGTTTTGGCATTCTTAGGGGCTGCTCATTCTTACAACTAAATAACATCAACTAACAATATTACATAATAAATTTTTACTCGCTACTCAAAAGATACACCTAAACAATTAAGATACTAATTATACTATAGGGGCATGCAACCCCCAAGCTAGAGCGATCATAGCTTAGCTAGCTATGACTAATAGAGAGGAGAGAAACCTAGCTTGAGCGACCTCAAGCCACAGAGTAAGCAGTTGGTAGCTAAAAAGCAGGCAGTTCTGCTAAGACTGTTTCAGATGGGGCGACCCCCGAGCTTGGGCGATCCCAAGCATATCATCTACATAAGAAATAAATACACAAAATATGATATAATGAATTGGGGGCAAGAAATTCCCCGAATTTAAAAGCCAAATCGAAGAGGTTACAATAAAGTAACCGAATGAGAGCCCCCAAGAAAGAAATTATGTGCAAGAAGGATATGACAATGTAAAATTTTTAAGAGTGTAGATAAAGTGAATTGATGATGAACTAGAAAATTATTGATTATAATCAGTACAACTAAGCACAAATTTGCCTATAGAAATTAATGCACCGTATTACATATATACACACATAATTATCATATGCTCTAAAATGAGACATTAAGAAGTTAAATGTGGTCAGTGGCACAGTAACTGGTATAAAGCTTGCAGATAAACCAAGTAATGACAAGAGTTCAAATGATTGAAAGGTTATATCACGTATGGAATAAAGCTGAAAAAGAGAGGAAAAACATACCTAATACTATAAAGTGAGATAGTATTTAAAGAAGCACTAGATTCTGCGTCTGTGAATGAGACAGATGCAAGAACTACATCCTTCTGATGGAGGTCTAATTAAGGAAACAGTGCCAATGATAAAGTGTTAAGGATGATAATTAGGTACTGGGAACGCACCCTGAAGATGTAAGAGGATAACAAGCTCCGTATGTCAACTATATCTACTAATAATAGACAAAGAAAGGGTTGCAGATGTCCTAAGAAAGTCAACAAACTGGTTGCCAAGACTAAGGAACTTACATACACAGAACAGGTAGTTATAATGAACCTGCCAACACTCAAACTGATTACGATGCATAAAAGGAGATACGATTAAAGTTATAAGTACTTAATGCAATAAGGATACTGAATGTAGTACAGGGCTTATACAGCTAACTTAAATAAACAAGATGTGAGTATTCCAAAAAACACCCAGAGAAGAGACTTGACTCTGTCGGACTCCAGAGAAGCAGCTTGACTCCAGGTATTTCACAGTGAAGAAAGAAATTGAGTACTCAAAACTAAAGAAGGGGCTTGACTCTACTGAACAGCAGAAATACAATAAGGATACTGAATGGTGTACAGGGCTTAAACAGCTAACTTAAATTAACAAGACTTGAGTATTTGGAGAAACACCCAGAGAAGAAACTTGGCTCTGATGAACTCCAGAGAAGCAACTTGACTCCAGGTATTTCACGGTGAAGAAAGAAAATGGAGTACTCGAAACTTATAGAAGGAGCTTGACTCTACTGAACCGCAGAGAAGCAACTTGACTCTAAAATGCCTGACTTAGAGAAGAAGCTTGACTCTACTGGACAGCAGAGAAGCAACTTGACTCTAAAATGCTTGACTTAGAGAAGAAGCTTGACTCTACTTTACAGCAGAGAAGCAACTTGACTCTAAAATGCCTGACTTAGAGAAGAAGCTTGACTCTACTTGACAGCAGAGAAGCAACTTGACTCTAAATCATTCATACTGAAAGGTCCTACTAGAGAAGAAGCTTGACCCTACTGAGCCATAGAGAAGCGACTTGACTCTAGTACCCCTGTAGTGACAAACTTGACTCCTATGTGCTACTGAGAATACCCTTGGCTCAGAGTCGCAGTGACTCATGAGAAGAGACTTGACTCGCAGACACAGCTGAGAAGACCCTTGACTCTTGAGTTGTGATTACTCATGAGAAGAGTTTTGACTCATGATTGGAGAAGCGATGACATGACTGCATAAACTAACGAATCAAAACACAGCGAAGTAGTAGCTGGTGGCATGACAAACTTGACTCCTAAGTGCTACTGAGAAGACCCTTGGCTCTGAGTCTCAGTGACTCGTGAGAAGAGACTTGACTCGCAGACACAGCTGAGAAGAGTTTTGACTCTGAGTGTGATTACTCATGAGAAGAGTTTTGACTCATGATTGGAGAAGCAAAGACCTGACTACGTAAGCTAACGAATCAAAACACAGCGAAGTAGTAGGTAGTTAGTGCGGGACACTCTTGACTAAGTGCTACTGAGAAGACTACATACTTTGAGTCGCAGTGACTCATGAGAAGAGACTTGACTCGCAGACACAGCTGAGAAAACCCTTGACTCTTGAGTTGTGATTACTCATGAGAAGAGTTTTGACTCATGATTGGAGAAGCGATGACATGACTGCATAAACTAACGAATCAAAACACAGCGAAGTAGTAGCTGGTGGCATGACAAACTTGACTCCTAAGTGCTACTGAGACGACCCTTGGCTCTGAGTCTCAGTGACTCGTGAGAAGAGACTTGACTCGCAGACACAGCTGAGAAGAGTTTTGACTCTGAGTGTGATTACTCATGAGAAGAGTTTTGACTCATGATTGGAGAAGCAAGACCTGACTACGTAAGCTAACGAATCAAAACACAGCGAAGTAGTAGGTAGCTAGTGCGGGACACTCTTGACTAAGTGCTACTGAGAAGACTACATACTTTGAGTCGCAGTGACTCATGAGAAGAGACTTGACTCGCAGACACAGCTGAGAAAACCCTTGACTCTTGAGTTGTGATTACTCATGAGAAGAGTTTTGACTCATGATTGGAGAAGCGATGACATGACTGCATAAACTAACGAATCAAAACACAGCGAAGTAGTAGCTGGTGGCATGACAAACTTGACTCCTAAGTGCTACTGAGAAGACCCTTGGCTCTGAGTCTCAGTGACTCGTGAGAAGAAACTTGACTCGCAGACACAGCTGAGAAGACCCTTGACTTCGAGTTATGACAACTCAAGAGAAGAGTGACTTGATTGTGGTTGAAGACATGACCTGATTACCCACAAAATAAACAAATAAAACATGGCATAGGTTGGTGGCTATTGTAAGGAAAAACTTCACTTCTTATGGCTGCTGAGAAGATCCTAGACTTTAAGTTGTGATTACTCATGAGATGAGTGACTTGACTCGTAATAGAAGAGGCTTGATCTGACTGATAACTAATTAAACCTAGTACATGATAATAACAATCTAGTAACAGACTAAATAAAGTGAGGAAGAAACATCATCTCTATATATATCTATGACAAAGCTCTCCTTAACAGTTGCATAATATATTCCGCACAAGTATAAACAAGAATCTGTGACAAGTACAAGGAAAACAATAATGCTAGATACAGATAAAAGGTGTGACAGCTATGCCGTAAACCAATTATTTAGAAATATCTGTGACAAGTACATAGAAAACAGTAACGCTAGATACAGATAGAAGGTGTGAACGCGAAGATATAAATGTTTACTAGAGTAACAAGTATCGAGAATGCTCCTCTGAAATCCACGCTGTAACCAAAGTCTGGTCAGGTACAACAAGTCAAAATAGACAGATTGATGAGTAATCTCACCGCTGAAAAGTCCAAGACAACTGAGTTGGAAGCATAGTAAGCTGATGCTACGATTTCCACTTTATCTGCATGTCGCTATCATCGGGAGATGGAAACGCATAATGTAGTTCGGTGAGTTTCCGAGTCGTCTGTATGTAGTTATCAAAGTTGTTCGTCGATTATCCGAGGAGTCTGCATGTCGTAATCGTCGGGAGATTGAAATTCCGACTAGTTAAGTTGTTCGGTTAGTTCCGAGTACACTGCATGTCGTAATATCGCGAGATGGAAATCTAGACTAATAATGTTGAACGTGTAGTTCCTTAATTATTTTTCCTTAAATCAGATAATTACCCCTACAAAATTAACCGTAAACGCCAAAGAAGACGATGCAATGCCCTACAGTGTTCGACAAGACATGGGCGCTGCCATCTTGAATCCCGCACGGAATCCTGGGATCGCGCACCAAGCTGCTGGTAGTGACGCGTTCCTGACCTGCTTGGCCGCCATGTTAGATGACCCGAGACGGTTTACAAACTGATGTCTTTCGATTTCCACTAGCACGAATAAGTCACACACAAAGTTAGATCCCGATAGCAAAGAAAACACATTGTGGTTGCATAAAGACTGTTAGGATCCAAATAGGAAATACACAGCTCGATGACGAATGACATTCGTCAATGTAAACTAAAGGAAATGTCCTCGACACACGTCGATAAAAATGTAAACAAACACAACACACGTGTAAATACCGTTATTGGTGTGTACTTCACTGTCGTAGGAGACGACAACTCCAGGCAAAACACTCGTTAGTTCAAAAGTCAATAGGAGTTGTTGCGACGAAAGTAAACAATAGGAGAAAATAATGATGAATAAAACACTGCTGCTACAAATAATCACGCTGCTTGAAAATGAATGCAGGTGGCGCTATCCCCTGACGTATTTCCATTGGTCAAGAACATCACGTGATCAAAGGCGCGAGGTTAGAAATAGATATTTACTAACATGAAGACTGTGACGGGGTTTTTAAATGTTGTGTACAAACAACTATTTAGTAAACAAAATATCATATAAATATTTCACAGTGGCATGATATATTTTATATCCATCTAACTCACTACATTCTGTGTCAACATACAATATATTTTATATCCATCTAACTCACTACATTCTGTGTCAACATAAAATATATTTCATATCCATCTAACTCACTACATTCTGTGTCAACATACGATATATCTCATATCCATCTAACTCACTACATTCTGTGTCAACATACGATATATCTCATATCCATCTAACTCACTACATTCTGTGTCAACATAAAATATATTTCATATCCATCTAACTCACTACATTCTGTGTCAACATACAATATATCTCATATCCATCTAACTCACTACATTCTGTGTCAACATACAATATATTTTATATCCATCTAACTCACTACATTCTGTGTCAACATAAAATATATTTCATATCCATCTAACTCACTACATTCTGTGTCAACATACGATATATCTCATATCCATCTAACTCACTACATTCTGTGTCAACATACGATATATCTCATATCCGTCTAACTCACTACATTCTGTGTCAACATACAATATATCTCATATCCATCTAACTCACTACATTCTGTGTCAACATACGATATATTTCATATCCGTCTAACTCAATACATTCTGCGTCAACATACAATATATCTCATATCCATCTAACTAACTACATTCTGTGTCAACATACGATATATCTCATATCCGTCTAACTCACTACATTCTGTGTCAACATACGATATATCTCATATCCATCTAACTCACTACATTCTGTGACAACATACGAGATATTTCAGCAGATGAGCTTATAAGTTATTCAGTTATTATATTCTATAAAGTTTAAAGGAAATCTAAAAGCATCCAAAACATTAACCATTTTCAGATAAAGATAAAAAATAATTTTGGTAAAATGGATATATGTGGAAAGCATTATCTTAACAAAACTAGAGAGACTTGCCTGGGTCCAACATTTAGTACAATATAAACATATTTAAGGTATACGTAATAGATTTACCCTGGATGGACATTAGGCCCGTTGATCACCATCTGGCGCAGCTCTTGGATATTCCACGGTGTAACAGGCTGAGCGTATGTCAACTTCTTAGCGAAAACTTCGGGAACACCAATTTCATTTGTGTTGATACATGGATCTGGAGAGATGACTGATCTCGCAGCATAATTCACTCGCTTTCCCATCATGTTTTTTCTGAACAGGCCTTCCTTTTTCTCTAACAACTATAAATAAAATCACTTAACTACAAGTTCATAAGAAACTATATAATTCTGTAAGCTAATTCAAGATTAACATAAGTTACCATATTTGTAAACCAAAGGCTAACATAAGTTACTATATCTGTAAGACAAAGGCTAACATAAGTTACTATATCTGTACGACAAATAATATAATCTGACCTCATTTCAAAGAAATAATTAATGTACTAAATTAAATGTTTAAACAAGAGTACCATCATTGGTACAAAGCTCACCTCACATTGTATATCACTATACCTCACACTAGAATTAGGGGGTGAGTTCACCATCGGTACAAGCTTGCCTCGCATTGTATATCACTATACCTCACACTAGAATTAGGGGGTGAGTTCACCATCGGTACAAAGCTCGCCTCACATTGTATATCACTATACCTCACATTGTATATCACTATACCTCACATTGTATATCACTATACCTCACACTAGAATTAGGGGGTGGGTTCACCATCGGTACAAAGCTCGCCTCACATTGTATATCACTATACCTCACACTAGAATTAGGGGGTGAGTTCACCATCGGTACAAAGCTCGCCTCACATTGTATATCACTATACCTCACATTGTATATCACTATACCTCACATTGTATATCACTATACCTCACACTAGAATTAGGGGGTGGGTTCACCATCGGTACAAAGCTCGCCTCACATTGTATATCACTATACCTCACATTGTATATCACTTTACCTCACATTGTATATCACTATACCTCACACTAGAATTAGGGGGTGGGTTCACCATCGGTACAAAGCTCGCCTCACATTGTATATCACTATACCTCACACTGTATATCACTATACCTCACATTGTATATCACTATACCTCACATTGTATATCACTATACCTCACACTAGAATTAGGGGGCGAGTTCACCATCGGTACAAAGCTCACCTCACATTGTATATCACTTTACCTCACACTAGAATTAGGGGGCAAGTTTACCATCATTACAAAGCTCACCTCACATTGTATATCATCATACCTCACACTAGAATTAGAGGTTGAGTTCACCATCGGTACAAAGCTCGCCTCACATTGTATATCACCATACTTCACACTATCATTAGAGGGTGAGTTCACCATCGGTACAAAGCTCGCCTCCCATTGTATATCACTATACCTCACACCAGGGAGTGGGTACACCAACTGGAATCCATATCCCAATATACTGATATTAACATTGGACATAACATAAAACGTTTTAGTCCTAAATGTTTCAAAATACAGCTTTCTTTCACAAAAATCGTTCATTCTGACTCAGGGAAGTAATAATTAACCCAACACAACCTTGAAATACAATATTAGTACCCTTAGCCTAGTACACTGATATCTTATAAATGGAGTTTACGGAGGCCTTTCAACACCTGCACCAAAACTTTTAGATTAGACTTGAAGTCTTTCTAAAATGTTTTTTTCCCCAAAAATAAAAGAGAATAACTCCGGACTAACATAATAAAAGGAACACATCTCACAAAACTATCAATGAATGGAGACAACTGAATCATTGGTCAAATACCATCTTCCTTGAAGTTTGGTGAAAGCTGGTAGAGTAAGGAATGTTAATCGGACAATCTTCCATTTACAGATGGACATATTGATTTCAGCACAACAACAGCAACTGACTTTGTTATGTGAATTACAATAACAGTACATGTACTACCAGTTTGTGTGGTATTTGTCATTTATACTGGTTATAACAACACTGGACAAATTACATGACATCATACAGTTTCTCTGCAAATGTATTCTAACTTATCAATCATCACGGCAGGCTTAAAAACAGATAGATTGTTTAGTGTCTTACCTGTTTAACACCTGGAAATTTGTCCTTGGCCAGTTTGTCAAGGTCACAGTCTAAGACTGAGTTGGCATGGTTCTGCATCTGTATCCAGCAGCTTTGTAGCTTCTCCATCAATGTACTACCACTGATCTGAGATAAAACACCCTGGAAACATAATACAAATGTATAAGGTATTATACAACATGTCACCCTGGTAACACAACATAAGGTATTATACAACATGTCACCCTGGTAACACAACATAAGGTATTATACAGCATGTCACCCTGGTAACACAACATAAGGTATTATACAACATGTCACCCTGGTAACACAAAATAGGGTATTATACAGCATGTCCCCTGGTAACACAAAATAGGGTATTATACAGCATGTCACCCTGGTAACACAAAATAGGGTATTATACAGCATGTCACCCTGGTAACAATAAATAGGGTATTATACAACATGTCACCCTGGTAACACAATATAAGGTATTATACAACATGTCACCCTGGTAACACAACATAAGGTATTATACAACATGTCACCCTGGTAACACAAAATAGGGTATTATACAGCATGTCACCCTGGTAACACAACATAAGGTATTATACAGCATGTCACCCTGGTAACACAACATAAGGTATTATACAACATGTCACCCTGGTAACACAAAATAGGGTATTATACAACATGTCACCCTGGTAACACAAAATAGGTTATTATACAGCATGTCACCTTGGTAACAAAACATAAGGTATTATACAGCATGTCACCCTGGTAACATAAAATAGGGTATTATACAGCATGTCACCCTGGTAACAAAACGTAAGGTATTATACAGCATGTCACCCTGGTAACACAAAATAGGTTAATATACAGCATGTCACCCTTGTAACACAAAATAGGTTATTATACAGCATGTCACCCTGGTAACACAACATAAGGTATTATACAGCATGTCACCCTGGTAACACAACATAAGGTATTATACAGCATGTCACCCTGGTAACACAAAATAGGGTATTATACAACATGTCACCCTGGTAACACAACATAAGGTATTATACAGCATGTCACCCTGGTAACACAACATAAGGCATTATACAGCATGTCACCCTGGTAACACAACATAAGGTATTATACAGCATGTCACCCTGGTAACACAAAATAGGGTATTATACAGCATGTCACCCTGGTAACACAAAATAGGGTATTATACAGCATGTCACCTGGTAACACAACATAAGGTATTATACAGCATGTCACCCTGGTAACACAACATAAGGTATTATACAGCATGTCACCCTGGTAACACAACATAAGGTATTATACAGCATGTCACCCTGGTAACACAAAATAGGTTATTATACAGCATGTCACCCTGGTAACACAAAATAGGTTATTATACAGCATGTCACCCTGGTAACACAACATAAGGTATATACAGCATGTCACCCTGGTAAACAACATAAGGTATTATACAGCATGTCACCCTGGTAACACAACATAAGGTATTATACAGCATGCCACCCTGGTAACACAAAAATAGGGTATTATACAGCATGTCACCCTGGTAACACAACATAAGGTATATTACAGCATGTCACCCTGGTAACACAACATAAGGTATTGTACAGCATGTCACCCTGGTAACACAACATAAGGTATTATACAACATGTCACCCTGGTTAACACAAATAGGGTATTATACAGCATGTCACCCTGGTAACATAAAATAGGGTATTATACAGCATGTCACCCTGGTAACATAAAATAAGGTATTATACAGCATGTCACCTTGGTAACACAACATAAGGTATTATACAGCATGTCACCCTGGTAACATAACATAAGGTATTATACAGCATGTCACCCTGGTAACACAAACATAAGGTATTATACAAGCATGTCACCCTGGTAACATAACATAAGGTATTGTACAGCATGTCACCCTGGTAACACAACATAAGGTATTGTACAGCATGTCACCCTGGTAACACAACATAAGGTATTATACAGCATGTCACCCTGGTAACACAACATAAGGTATTATACAGCATGTCACCCTGGTAACACAACATAAGGTATTGTACAGCATGTCACCCTGGTAACACAACATAAGGTATTATACAACATGTCACCCTGGTAACACAACATAAGGTATTATACAGCATGTCACCCTGGTAACACAACATAAGGCATTATACAGCATGTCACCCTGGTAACACAACATAAGGTATTATTACAAGCATGTCACCCTGGTAACACAAAATAGGGTATTATACAGCATGTCACCCTGGTAACACAAAATAGGGTATTATACAGCATGTCACCCTTGGTAACACAACATAAGGTATTATCACAGGCATGTCACCCTGGTAACACAAAATAAGGTATTATACAGCATGTCACCCTGGTAACACAACATAAGGTATTATACAGCATGTCACCCTGGTAACACAAAATAGGTTATTATACAGCATGTCACCCTGGTAACACAAAATAGGTTATTATACAGCATGTCACCCTGGTAACACAACATAAGGTATTATACAGCATGTCACCCTGGTAACACAACATAAGGTATTATACAGCATGTCACCCTGGTAACACAACATAAGGTATTATACAGCATGCCACCCTGGTAACACAAAATAGGGTATTATACAGCATGTCACCCTGTAAACACAACATAAGGTATTATACAGCATGTCACCCTGGTAACACAACATAAGGTATTGTACAGCATGTCACCCTGGTAACACAACATAAGGTATTATACAAACATGTCACCCCTGGTAAACAAATAGGGGTATTATACAGATGTCACCCTGGTAACATAAAATAGGGTATTCTAAGCATGTCACCCTGGTAACATAAATAAGGTATTATACAGATGTCACCTTGGTAACACAACATAAGGTATTATACAGCATGTCACCCTGGGTAACATAACATAAGGTATTATACAGCATGTCACCCCTGGTAACACAATAAGGTATTATACAGCATGTCACCCTGGTAACATCAACATAAGGTATGTACAGCATGTCACCCTGGTAACACAACCATAAGGTATTGTACAGCATGTCACCCTGGTAACACAACATAAGGTATTATACGCATGTCACCCTGGGGTAACACAACATAAGGTATTATACAGCATGTCACCCTGGTAACATAACATAAGGTATTGTACAGCATGTCACCCCTGGGTAACACAACATAAGGTATTATACAGCATGTCACCCTGGTAACACAACATAAGGTATTATACAGCATGTCACCTTGGTAACAAACATAAGGTATATACAGCATGTCACCCTGGTAAATAAGGTATTATACAGCATGTCACCCTGGTAACACACATAAGGTATTATACAGAATGTCACCCCTGGTAGCCACACATAAGGTATTATACAGCATGTCACCCTAGTAACACAAAATAGGGTATTATACAGCATGTCACCCTGGTAACACAACATAAGGTATTATACAGCATGTCACCCCTGGTAACACAAACATAAGGTATTATACAGCATGTCACCCTAGTAACACCAAATAGGGTATTATACAGCATGTCACCCTGGAATCACAAAATAAGGTATTATACAGCATGTCACCCTGGTAACATAAGGTATTATACAGCATGTCACCCCTGGTAACATAAGGTTACTTATCCAGCATGTCACCCTGGTAACACAACATAAGGTATTATACGCCTGTCACCCTGGTAACACAACATAAGGTATTATACAGATGTCACCCCTAGTAACACAAAATAGGGTATTATACAGCATGTCACCCCTGGTAACACAACATAAGGTATTATACAGCATGTACCTGGTAACAACCCATAAGGTATTATACCAGCATGTCACCCTGGTAACACAACATAAGGTATTATACAGCATGTCACCCTGGTAACACACATAAGGTATTATCAGCATGTCACCCTAGTAACACAAATAGGGTATTATACAGCATGTCACCCCGGAATCACAAAATAAGGATTATACAGCATGTCATCCTGGTAACATTTAAAGGGATCATACAACATGTCACCCTGGGGACACAACCCTAAGGGGATTTTACAAGCAGTCACCCTGGTAACCAAACATAAGGTATTATACAGCATGTCACCCCAGTAACACAAAATAGGGTATTATACAGCATGTCACCCTGGCATCACAAAATAAGGTATTACTACAGCATGTCATCATGGTAACATAAGGTATCATACAACATGTCACCCTGGTAACACAACATAAGGTATTATACAGCATGTCACCCTGGTAACACAACATAAGGTATTATACAGCATGTCACCCTGGAAACAAAAGTTTTTTCCATAAAAACGTCCACCCCATCCCAGGACTCCAGGTTTGGTTAAGGGGTACCACCCATAGAATTTTTTTTTAATAAATTACATGGAAGTAATAGGAAGGTAATCCAACTATGGATGGAAGTGATTTATTGTGGAGTCCTGGAGTGAGGTAGATATTTTAATGGAATAGCCCATATTCACATTTGTTAAACAAGAGCAAGGCAAGGCGGATCAATATATGGCTGTCAAATACATAGAGTGTTATATACTATCTTGCACTTTAATTAGATTTGTATTTATATATATCTATATGTTATTTATATTATTTATAGAGTAGTTATAGGCGACACACATTAACCCTCACCTTTCACTACAAAGGCAATGTTTGATTTTCAAAAGAAATTATTTTGAAAATGTAGGAACCCAGGACAAAATGCCGAGATAAACAAAGGGCAATCAAAAACAAAAGACTGCTTTAGTATTTAGAAGTTACTCAGATAGGACAAAACAGTTCTTCTAAAGAATGGATGTACATAACAGATTTGTTCAGGGTTTTACCAAACCCTTATGATCCACCGAGACAACAAATATTTACATTACAAGTACCACAAACTAAAATCAAATACCTTGGTGAGTTCTTCTTCCACATTTTCACCTTCTTTATTTTCTTTTTCTCAATAACCTCCAAACAGCTGTCTCATATGAGAGGCATCCACAAGCAGGCTGCAGAGGTTGGCAGTCTGAGGATTTTCAAATTTCCTGCCATTCATCATGGAGATCTGTAAACAGTGAAATTAATGGAGGATGATGAATTATGTTGAACTTGGGTCAACATTGACCCTGTCAATAAGTTTAGCAGACTGAATGGTTGAGTATCACAGAATATATATGACAAACAAACACTGTCTCAGATGTGGACCAGCATAACAGGCAGAGCCCCCCAATGCAGTTTCTGAGTTGACTCTCAATCAATTAACATTGAAACAGAAAATCCACCTGACATTTTCTTATACAATGTAGACTTATTTTTCTCTTAAGCTAGTAATATTTCATATTCCCCATTATACATATTTCACTTGTTTTATGTAGAAATTCTGCAAATTATGGGGCTACTATTTATTATCAAACATGTATGAACTTCTACAACCTTCAAGAATGGGGGCTCACATAGATATAAACAAGCCTTCTGTGAGTATTACTAAACCAATACATGTCCCCCTACCGGCGCCCTCAAGTTAAAACTTTAGCTAAATTTGAGTAAAAAGTTTAGCCGAAACTGAAACATGATATTTATGAAAATAAGTTCATTCCAAACAATGTGTAAATTCAACTCTATTGGGTTGAATAAAACACTGTTTCCTGCCCCTAAAAGATATTCAGGTATTCTTTTGGTATGTGTACTGTACAGAGTAAAAGAATCTAAAGTGAATTTAAAGTGAAATGTGTAATAACAGCCTTGGATTGAAATATAAATATGATTCTGCATAGCACAGCATAGTAGTAATACCATTAATAAGTGAATGGAGAGCCATTACAAAACTTTAATCTCAAGAATACAGAAAAAACAGTTAAGTCCATAATATGGAAAAGAATTCAAAAAATGAAAATAACTTTTTCATTTTTAACTGAACAAAAGTAATGCCACACACCCAAAGAACCTCTTTGCAAAGAATCAGCATCCTAATATCATTATTAAGTGAATGGTGTGTGTGCCATTATAAAACTTTGACCAAAACTTAACCTGAAGAATACAGAGAAAAAAGTTATTAATAAGTTCATATATGCCAAAATTTCAAAAAATTAAAAATATTTTTTCAGTTTTAAATGTACCACACACCCAAAGAACCTCTTTGCAAAAGAGCCCTAAACCTTATAAATAATGGTGCCATTATAAAAATTTAACCAAAACTTTAACTGAAGAATACGAGAAAAAAGTTAAGTTTATAATAGCAAATATTCAAAAAAAAAAAAAATCAGTTTACCTATAAAAATAATGCAACACCCAAAGAACCCCTTTTGCAAAAAATGAGCATAAACCTTATTAAAGGGAATGTGTGCCCTTATAAAATTAACCAAACTTAACCGAACGACTGACGACGGACGCAGGCAAAACCTGTAGTCCCCCGGATTTTTTTGAGTTCAATAATCATGTCATACCTATCGCGTCACCTTCTTACACTCTCTATAGGCGAGATGATTAGCTCCAGGAGTGAGAAGTTGCTTAGCAACAGCTTCTCTCTGTGTTTGATCCTTGGCACTGAGCATGGTCTTAAAGCCATCTTCATTCATGACAAAACAAGCCCTGTGATAAAATATTATTAATAGAATTTCTGATCTAGAATTTCTATAAAACAATAGATGGCCTAAATATGTTCAATCCATACTTATGATATATATCATAACAATAAATATTTCACAGTGGCATGATATATTTTATATCCATCTAACTCACTACATTCTGTGTCAACATACAATATATTTCATATCCATCTAACTCACTACATTCTGTGTCAACATAAAATATATTTCATATCCATCTAACTCACTACATTCTGTGTCAACATACAATATATCTCATATCCATCTAACTCACTACATTCTGTGTCAACATACAATATATTTTATATCCATCTAACTCACTACATTCTGTGTCAACATAAAATATATTTCATATCCATCTAACTCACTACATTCTGTGTCAACATACGATATATCTCATATCCATCTAACTCACTACATTCTGTGTCAACATACGATATATCTCATATCCGTCTAACTCACTACATTCTGTGTCAACATACAATATATCTCATATCCATCTAACTCACTACATTCTGTGTCAATTTACGATATATTTCATATCCGTCTAACTCAATACATTCTGCGTCAACATACAATATATCTCATATCCATCTAACTAACTACATTCTGTGTCAACATACGATATATCTCATATCCGTCTAACTCACTACATTCTGTGTCAACATACGATATATCTCATATCCATCTAACTCACTACATTCTGTGACAACATACGAGATATTTCAGCAGATGAGCTTATAAGTTATTCAGTTATTATATTCTATAAAGTTTAAAGGAAATCTAAAAGCATCCAAAACATTAACCATTTTCAGATAAAGATAAAAAATAATTTTGGTAAAATGGATATATGTGGAAAGCATTATCTTAACAAAACTAGAGAGACTTGCCTGGGTCCAACATTTAGTACAATATAAACATATTTAAGGTATACGTAATAGATTTACCCTGGATGGACATTAGGCCCGTTGATCACCATCTGGCGCAGCTCTTGGATATTCCACGGTGTAACAGGCTGAGCGTATGTCAACTTCTTAGCGAAAACTTCGGGAACACCAATTTCATTTGTGTTGATACATGGATCTGGAGAGATGACTGATCTCGCAGCATAATTCACTCGCTTTCCCATCATGTTTTTTCTGAACAGGCCTTCCTTTTTCTCTAACAACTATAAATAAAATCACTTAACTACAAGTTCATAAGAAACTATATAATTCTGTAAGCTAATTCAAGATTAACATAAGTTACCATATTTGTAAACCAAAGGCTAACATAAGTTACTATATCTGTAAGACAAAGGCTAACATAAGTTACTATATCTGTACGACAAATAATATAATCTGACCTCATTTCAAAGAAATAATTAATGTACTAAATTAAATGTTTAAACAAGAGTACCATCATTGGTACAAAGCTCACCTCACATTGTATATCACTATACCTCACACTAGAATTAGGGGGTGAGTTCACCATCGGTACAAAGCTTGCCTCGCATTGTATATCACTATACCTCACACTAGAATTAGGGGGTGAGTTCACCATCGGTACAAAGCTCGCCTCACATTGTATATCACTATATACCACACACCAGGGAGTGGGTTCACCAACTGGAATCCATATCCCAATATACTCATATTAATATTGGACATAACATAAAACGTATTAGTCCTAAATGTTTTAAAATACAGCTTTCTTTCACAAAAATCATTCATTCTGACTCAGGGAAGTAATAATTAACCCAACACAACCTTGAAATACAATATTAGTACCCTTAGCCTAGTACACTGATATCTTATAAATGGAGTTTACGGAGGCCTTTCAACACCTGCACCAAAACTTTTAGATTAGACTTGAAGTCTTTCTAAAATGTTTTTTTCCCCAAAAATAAAAGAGAATAACTCCGGACAAACATAATAAAAGGAACACATCTCACAAAACTATCAATGAATGGAGACAACTGAATCATTGGTCAAATACCATCTTCCTTGAAGTTTGGTGAAAGCTGGTAGAGTAAGGAATGTTAATCGGACAATCTTCCATTTACAGATGGACATATTGATTTCAGCACAACAACAGCAACTGACTTTGTTATGTGAATTACAATAACAGTACATGTACTACCAGTTTGTGTGGTATTTGTCATTTATACTGGTTATAACAACACTGGACAAATTACATGACATCATACAGTTTCTCTGCAAATGTATTCTAACTTATCAATCATCACGGCAGGCTTAAAAACAGATAGATTGTTTAGTGTCTTACCTGTTTAACACCTGGAAATTTGTCCTTGGCCAGTTTGTCAAGGTCACAGTCTAAGACTGAGTTGGCATGGTTCTGCATCTGTATCCAGCAGCTTTGTAGCTTCTCCATCAATGTACTACCACTGATCTGAGATAAAACACCCTGGAAACATAATACAAATGTATAAGGTATTATACAACATGTCACCCTGGTAACACAACATAAGGTATTATACAACATGTCACCCTGGTAACACAACATAAGGTATTATACAGCATGTCACCCTGGTAACACAACATAAGGTATTATACAACATGTCACCCTGGTAACACAAAATAGGGTATTATACAGCATGTCACCCTGGTAACACAAAATAGGGTATTATACAGCATGTCACCCTGGTAACACAAAATAGGGTATTATACAGCATGTCACCCTGGTAACAATAAATAGGGTATTATACAACATGTCACCCTGGTAACACAATATAAGGTATTATACAGCATGTCACCCTGGTAACAATAAATAAGGTATTATACAACATGTCACCCTGGTAACACAAAATAGGGTATTATACAGCATGTCACCCTGGTAACACAAAATAGGGTATTATACAGCATGTCACCCTGGTAACACAAAATAGGGTATTATACAGCATGTCACCCTGGTAACAATAAATAGGGTATTATACAACATGTCACCCTGGTAACACAATATAAGGTATTATACAACATGTCACCCTGGTAACACAACATAAGGTATTATACAACATGTCACCCTGGTAACACAAAATAGGGTATTATACAGCATGTCACCCTGGTAACACAACATAAGGTATTATACAGCATGTCACCCTGGTAACACAACATAAGGTATTATACAACATGTCACCCTGGTAACACAAAATAGGGTATTATACAACATGTCACCCTGGTAACACAAAAAAGGTTATTATACAGCATGTCACCTTGGTAACAAAACATAAGGTATTATACAGCATGTCACCCTGGTAACATAAAATAGGGTATTATACAGCATGTCACCCTGGTAACAAAACGTAAGGTATTATACAGCATGTCACCCTGGTAACACAAAATAGGTTAATATACAGCATGTCACCCTTGTAACACAAAATAGGTTATTATAGAGCATGTCACCCTGGTAACACAACATAAGGTATTATACAGCATGTCACCCTGGTAACACAACATAAGGTATTATACAGCATGTCACCCTGGTAACACAAAATAGGGTATTATACAACATGTCACCCTGGTAACACAACATAAGGTATTATACAGCATGTCACCCTGGTAACACAACATAAGGTATTATACAGCATGTCACCCTGGTAACACAACATAAGGTATTATACAGCATGTCACCCTGGTAACACAAAATAGGGTATTATACAGCATGTCACCCTGGTAACACAAAATAGGGTATTATACAGCATGTCACCCTGGTAACACAACATAAGGTATTATACAGCATGTCACCCTGGTAACACAACATAAGGTATTATACAGCATGTCACCCTGGTAACACAACATAAGGTATTATACAGCATGTCACCCTGGTAACACAAAATAGGTTATTATACAGCATGTCACCCTGGTAACACAACATAAGGTATTATACAGCATGTCACCCTGGTAACACAACATAAGGTATTATACAGCATGTCACCCTGGTAACACAACATAAGGTATTATACAGCATGCCACCCTGGTAACACAAAATAGGGTATTATACAGCATGTCACCCTGGTAACACAACATAAGGTATTATACAGCATGTCACCCTGGTAACACAACATAAGGTATTGTACAGCATGTCACCCTGGTAACACAACATAAGGTATTATACAACATGTCACCCTGGTAACACAAAATAGGGTATTATACAGCATGTCACCCTGGTAACATAAAATAGGGTATTATACAGCATGTCACCCTGGTAACATAAAATAGGGTATTATACAGCATGTCACCCTGGTAACACAACATAAGGTATTATACAGCATGTCACCCTGGTAACATAACATAAGGTATTGTACAGCATGTCACCCTGGTAACACAACATAAGGTATTGTACAGCATGTCACCCTGGTAACACAACATAAGGTATTATACAGCATGTCACCCTGGTAACACAACATAAGGTATTATACAGCATGTCACCCTGGTAACACAACATAAGGTATTGTACAGCATGTCACCCTGGTAACACAACATAAGGTATTATACAGCATGTCACCCTGGTAACACAACATAAGGTATTATACAGCATGTCACCTTGGTAACAAAACATAAGGTATTATACAGCATGTCACCCTGGTAACATAAGGTATTATACAGCATGTCACCCTGGTAACACAACATAAGGTATTATACAGAATGTCACCCTGGTAACACAACATAAGGTATTATACAGCATGTCACCCTAGTAACACAAAATAGGGTATTATACAGCATGTCACCCTGGTAACACAACATAAGGTATTATACAGCATGTCACCCTGGTAACACAACATAAGGTATTATACAGCATGTCACCCTGGTAACACAACATAAGGTATTATACAGCATGTCACCCTAGTAACACAAAATAGGGTATTATACAGCATGTCACCCTGGAATCACAAAATAAGGTATTATACAGCATGTCACCCTGGTAACATAAGGTATTATACAGCATGTCACCCTGGTAACATAAGGTATTATACAGCATGTCACCCTGGTAACACAACATAAGGTATTATACAGCATGTCACCCTGGTAACACAACATAAGGTAGTATACAGCATGTCACCCTAGTAACACAAAATAGGGTATTATACAGCATGTCACCCTGGTAACACAACATAAGGTATTATACAGC
This sequence comes from Pecten maximus, assembly GCF_902652985.1. NCBI lineage: Eukaryota > Metazoa > Mollusca > Bivalvia > Pectinida > Pectinidae > Pecten > Pecten maximus. The sequence continues at coordinate 4,205,849 of NC_047018.1, read as the reverse complement.
ATGTCACCCTGGTAACACAACATAAGGTATTATACAGCATGTCACCCTGGTAACACAACATAAGGTATTATACAGCATGTCACCCTGGTAACACAACATAAGGTATTATACAGCATGTCACCCTAGTAACACAAAATAGGGTATTATACAGCATGTCACCCTGGAATCACAAAATAAGGTATTATACAGCATGTCATCCTGGTAACATAAGGTATCATACAACATGTCACCCTGGTAACACAACATAAGGTATTATACAGCATGTCACCCTGGTAACACAACATAAGGTATTATACAGCATGTCACCCTAGTAACACAAAATAGGGTATTATACAGCATGTCACCCTGGAATCACAAAATAAGGTATTATACAGCATGTCATCCTGGTAACATAAGGTATCATACAACATGTCACCCTGGTAACACAACATAAGGTATTATACAGCATGTCACCCTAGTAACACAAAATAGGGTATTATACAGCATGTCACCCTGGAATCACAAAATAAGGTATTATACAGCATGTCATCCTGGTAACATAAGGTATCATACAACATGTCACCCTGGTAACACAACATAAGGTATTATACAGCATGTCACCCTGGTAACACAACATAAGGTATTATACAGCATGTCACCCTGGAAACAAAAGTTTTTTCCATAAAAACGTCCATCCCATCCCAGGACTCCAGGTTTGGTTAAGGGGTACCACCCATAGAATTTTTTTTAATAAATTACATGGAAGTAATAGGAAGGTAATCCAACTATGGATGGAAGTGATTATGTGGAGTCCTGGAGTGAGGTAGATATTTTAATGGAATAGCCCATATTCACATTTGTTAAACAAGAGCAAGGCAAGGCGGATCAATATATGGCTGTCAAATACATAGAGTGTTATATACTATCTTGCACTTTAATTAGATTTGTATTTATATATATCTATATGTATATGTATATTATTTATAGAGTAGTTATAGGCGACACACATTAACCCTCACCTTTCACTACAAAGGCAATGTTTGATTTTCAAAGAAATTATTTTGAAAATGTAGGAACCCAGGACAAAATGCCGAGATAAACAAAGGGCAATCAAAAACAAAAGACTGCTTTAGTATTTAGAAGTTACTCAGATAAGGACAAAACAGTTCTTCTAAAGAATGGATGTACATAACAGATTTGTTCAGGGTTTACCAAACCCTTATGATCCACCGAGACAACAAATATTTACATTACAAGTACCACAAACTAAAATCAAATACCTTGGTGAGTTCTTCTTCCACATTTTCACCTTCTTTATTTTTCTTTTTCTCAATAACCTCCAACAGCTGTCTCATATGAGAGGCATCCACAAGCAGGCTGCAGAGGTTGGCAGTCTGAGGATTTTCAAATTTCCTGCCATTCATCATGGAGATCTGTAAACAGTGAAATTAAATGGAGGATGATGAATTATGTTGAACTGGGGTCAACATTGACCCTGTCAATAAGTTTAGCAGACTGAAATGGTTGAGTATCACAGATATATTATGACAAACAAACACCTGTCTCAGATGTGGACCAGCATAACAGGCAGAGCCCCAAATGCAGTTTCTGAGTTGACTATCAATCAATTAACATTGAAACAGAAAAATCCACATGACATTTTCTATACAATGTAGACTTATTTTTCTCTTAAGCTAGTAATATTTCATATTCCCCATTATACATATTTCACTTGTTTTATGTAGAAATTCTGCAAATTATGGGGCTACTATTTATTATCAAACATGTATGAACTTCTACAACCTTCAAGAATGGGGGCTCACATAGATATAAACAAGCCTTCTGTGAGTATTACTAAACCAATACATGTCCCCTACCGGCGCCCTCAAGTTAAAACTTTAGCTAAATTTGAGTAAAAAAGTTTAGCCGAAACTGAAACATGATCATTTTATGAAAATAAGTTCATTCCAAACAATGTGTAAATTCAACTCTATTGGGTTGAATAAACAATGTTTCCTGCCCCTAAAAGATATTCAGGTATTCTTTTGGTATGTGTACTGTACAGAGTAAAAGAATCTAAAGTGAATTTAAAGTGAAATGTGTAATAACAGCCTTGGATTGAAATATAAATATGATTCTGCATAGCACAGCATAGTAGTAATACCATTAATAAGTGAATGGAGAGCCATTACAAAACTTTAATCTCAAGAATACAGAAAAAACAGTTAAGTCCATAATATGGAAAAGAATTCAAAAAATGAAAATAACTTTTTTCATTTTTAACTGAACAAAAGTAATGCCACACACCCAAAGAACCTCTTTGCAAAGAATCAGCATCCTAATATCATTATTAAGTGAATGGTGTGCCATTATAAAACTTTGACCAAAACTTTAACCTGAAGAATACAGAGAAAAAAGTTATTAATAAGTTCATAATATGCCAAAAATTTCAAAAAATTAAAAATATTTTTTTCAGTTTTAAATGTACCACACACCCAAAGAACCTCTTTGCAAAGAATGAGCATCCTAATACCCTTATTAAGTGAATGGTGTGCCATTATAAAACTTTAACCAAAACTTTAACCTGAAGAATACAGAGAAAAAAGTTAAGTTCATAATATGCCAAATATTTCAAAAAAAAAAAAAAAAAATCAGTTTTAGCCATATAAAAGTAATGCCACACACCCAAAGAACCTCTATGCAAAGAATGAGCATCCTAATACCATTATTAAGTGAATGGTGTGCCATTATAAAACTTTAACCAAAACTTTAACCGAACGGACTGACGGACGGACGCAGGCAAAACCTGTAGTCCCCCCGGTTTCACCGGTAGGGGACTAATAAATCTGTCAAGGGGTTCATAGCTATCTTGTACACAACCTTTTTCATTTCAAAAATGGTCAAGTGTGAGCTCTGACCTTTAACCTTGTCAGATTACCAATAAAACTGAATCATGTGTATACAAACTAAATCTGTCCATGTGTAGGTTCATGAGATATCTTGTACACAATTGCAAGCTTTAATCTAGCTGTTCAGTGGTCAAGTATGACCTTTGACCTTGACCGACAAACACCATTGTACACTCAGGTGTAGACTTTGATGGCAAGATGCTGTGATGTGAATATGAACAAAATCTCTCCAGGGGTTTATGAGATATCATGTACAAATTAGGTTATCAGGGACAAATGGATGGACGGACGCATGGCCGCACAGACAGGGACTTAGTATTACCTTCCTTTTCCAAGTGTTTATTAATTGAGGTGTATAAATACCTATTCTAGTACAGAATAATCTGTGAAAACACTTTTGCCTTGATTTATAGATAAAAATTTGTTCTTTTACTACAGCTAGTTTCTCAAAATGAAGTAATTAGGTCATGGATATCCCCACTACATTACCATGAATAATGCTGGGAAAAACTAGTAAAATTTAGGTGAAAAACACTGTTTATGAGAGTTCAGCAGGTGAATTGTACATATGTGTACTGGTGGGAAATAATTCTAAAGCATTGAAGGAAGAAGAATTGAAGGGAGGTAACTCCAGACTGACCGGCCTAAATCTTGATGGGGGTACAGGAATGACCTGCAGGAAGAAAATGTCGGGTGAATCATCGGCAGCCTTGGCCAAAGAGTGAAAAAGGTTCTTCAGGATGACTCTATCTTGCTTCCACAACAGACGCAGGTGATCTCGGGCTTGGCTAGGGGATATATATGTCTGTTCTATACTGTCAAATGTGAGGCTGCTCCGGTCTTCCTCCTCCTCCTCCGGCAGTGTGGTGTTCATTTCCATTGAGATATCCTCCTCATCATTCTTAGACACTGAACTTCCAGTGGACTTCTTAACTGCAATTCTGAAATTTACAAAAAGCTATGAACTGCATCATATTGTGATATGGCATTCATTTTGTGTGCAGGGACATGGGGTTTTAATTTTTTGTGCAGGTATGAGATAAAAGACAAGAGGCCCAGAGGGCCTGTATCGCTCACCTGGATTTCATGAGATATGAAACAAGAATGATGATTAAGTATATTTGTCACTGGTATTGCTATGTCAGTATATCATAGGCATTTTATAGGGGTATGTGAGGTTTTTATGCCAAAAAATGCATTAATCCATGAAATGAAATTGACTTTTGGTGCAACCCCATAGGGATGCTACCACACAAATGTGAGTGATATCCATTGCTTAGTTTCAGAATAGAAGTTGTTTAAACCAATTGACCCCTTTTGACCGGCCTTCTGCACCACAGGGGTCAGTTCCTTCCTTTATAAAATTTTGAATCCCTACCCTAAAGGATGCTACCAGTCGAATATGAGCTGTTGTTCATATCAATTTAGTCAAATTGACCCCTTTTGGTCCCACCCCTCAGCCCCCAGGGGGTCGGCCCCGTCATTTGTACAATTTTGAATCCCCACCCCATAGTAAAAATTAATGCTACCAGGCAAATATGAGCAATATCCTTTGCTCGGTTTCAGAGAAGAAGTCATTTATATCAATATAGCCAAATTGACTACATTTGGCCCCACCCCTCAGGCCTCTGGGGGGTCAGCCCCTTCATTTGTACAATTTTGAATCCCTACCCAATATTGATGCTACCAGGCAAATATGAGCAATATCCATTGCTCGGTTTCAGAGAAGAAGTTGTATTAATAGAGCCAAATTGACCCCTTTTGGCCCCGCCCCTCAGACCCCTGGGGGGTCAGCCCCATCATTTGTACAATTTTGAGTCCCCACCACATAGGGATACTTCTGACCGGTCAAATTCTGATCTGTGGTTATGAAGAAGAAGTCAATTGTTGACAGACGGACGACAGACGGACGGAAGACGGACGCTACGTTATGGCATAAGCTCACCTTGGTCCTTTGGACCAGGTGAGCTAATAAAAAGCTGCTGTGGTGCATCATTGTGTGAGGGCTTGGGGGCTACATATGGGATGTATGCCTTGCAGTCCTCAAGTGTTACATAGTGTATCGTATTATCTGTGTGTTTGGAGCTCAAGTTAGTGTTGTATATCTGTGACTGAGCTGGTATTATGATATCTGTTCTATGTGCTGCTTTGTACCTGTTTAATGTGTCAGTTTGGGTTGTGAGGGTACAAACGACCAGTATTTCAGTTTGGGTTGTGAGGGCCCCATATATACAGACGACCAGTATTTCAGTTTGGGTTGTGAGGGTACCATATATACAGACGACCAATATTTCAGTTTGGGTTGTGAGGGTATATATATATATATACAGACGACCAGTATTTCAGTTTGGGTTGTGAGGGCCCCACATATACAGACGACCAGTATTTCAGTTTGGGTTGTGAGGGTACCATATATACAGACGACCAATATTTCAGTTTGGGTTGTGAGGGTATATATATATATATACAGACGACCAGTATTTCAGTTTGGGTTGTGAGGGCCCCATATATACAGACGACCAGTATTTCAGTTTGGGTTGTGAGGGTACCATATATACAGACGACCAATATTTCAGTTTGGGTTGTGAGGGTATATATATATATATACAGACGACCAGTATTTCAGTTTGGGTTGTGAGGGCCCCATATACACAGACGACCAGTATTTCAGTTTGGGTTGTGTTAGTGCTTGGTATGAATGTTCTTTTATCTACATCAAGCCAGGACTCAACTCAAGATATTTGGGCAGTAAGAGATGTCTTTCAGTTTTACATAAGTTCTATATTCAAATCAGATATATATCCCACAACAGGACCGGAAATAAAGAAATTCTATGTATGGTGGATGCTGGGGAGGATGAGGCTGATGACATGGTACTATTTTTATGAAATTGTTCCTGTTTGACAAACCAGGAGTCCTCTTGTAGTGTCGTGTGGATAATTCATTGGATATAACTTACCTTTATGTATGCTATCAATGATATATACAATCTTTACTCCTGAATTAAATTAACTTACTTTTCTTTTCTTTTCCCAGACAGTAAAAATTTCACATTGTTTTCTTGCTTGATTTGCCTTTTCTTGCTTTTACAATGAGGGCAAGAAATTGATGTCAACATCAGCTTGCTACGAATGAAATTACTGATTTCCGTATTTTTGAATGCTTCAACATTTTTCACAGTAGAAATTTCTTCAAGTTTTCCCGTTTCTGTAATTAGAAAGAGCATGAAATAATAACTATAAGATGGTATTATTGGTCTGCAATCACTTACTGTTTATACAGACACAAACCTGAGAATACATCACTGTTCAAATAATTCATGTTAGCCCTGTATCTAAGGTGATTTTTATCAACAGTATTACCTGACCTACAGTATTACCTGACCTACAGTATTACCTGGTCTACTACAGTATTACCTGATCTACTACAGTATTACCTGATCTACTACAGTATTACCTGACCTACAGTATTACCTGATCTACTACAGTATTACCTGATCTACTACAGTATTACCTGATCTACTACAGTATTACCTGATCTACTACAGTATTACCTGGTCTACTACAGTATTACCTGACCTACAGTATTACCTGATCTACTACAGTATTACCTGGTCTAGTACAGTATTACCTGACCTACAGTATTACCTGATCTACTACAGTATTACCTGATCTACTACAGTATTACCTGATCTACTTCAGTATTACCTGATCTACTACAGTATTACCTGATCTACTACAGTATTACCTGATCTACTACAGTATTACCTGGTCTACTACAGTATTACCTGATCTAGTACAGTATTACCTGATCTACTACAGTATTACTTGACCTACAGTATTACCTGACCTACAGTATTACCTGATCTACTACAGTATTACCTGATCTAGTACAGTATTATCTGATCTACTACAGTATTACCTGATCTAGTACAGTATTACCTGATCTAGTACAGTATTACTTGACCTACAGTATTACCTGATCTACTACAGTATTACCTGATCTACTACAGTATTACCTGATCTACTACAGTATTACTGGATCTACTACAGTATTACCTGAACTACTAAAGTATTACCTGACCTACAGTATTACCTACCCTACAGTATTACCTGATCTACTACAGTATTACCTGATCTAGTACAGTATTACCTGGTCTACTACAGTATTACCTGATCTAGTACAGTATTACCTGATCTACTACAGTATTACCTGATCTAGTACAGTATTACCTGATCTACTACAGTATTACCTGATCTACTACAGTATTACCTGATCTACTACAGTATTACCTGATCTAGTACAGTATTACCTGATCTACTACAGTATTACCTGAACTACTACATTATTACCTGACCTACTACAGTATTACCTGATCTACTACAGTATTACCTGGTCTAGTACAGTATTACCTGATCTAGTACAGTATTACCTGATCTACTACAGTATTACCTGGTCTAGTACAGTATTACCTGATCTACTACAGTATTACCTGATCCATTACAGTATTACCTGATCTAGTACAGTATTACCTGGTCTAGTACAGTATTACCTGACCTACTACAGTATTACCTGATCTACTACAGTATTACCTGGTCTAGTACAGTATTACCTGATCTACTACAGTATTACCTGATCCATTACAGTATTACCTGATCCACTACAGTATTACCTGATCTAGTACAGTATTACCTGGTCTAGTACAGTATTACCTGATCTACTACAGTATTACCTGATCTACTACAGTATTACCTGATCTAGTACAGTATTACCCGATCTACTACAGTATTACCTGATCTACTACAGTATTACCCGATCTACTACAGTATTACCCGACCTACTACAGTATTACCTGATCTACTACAGTATTACCTGATCTAGTACAGTATTACCTGATCTACTACAGTATTACCTGATCTAGTACAGTATTACCTGATCTACTACAGTATTACCTGATCTAGTACAGTATTACCCGATCTACTACAGTATTACCTGATCTAGTACAGTATTACCTGATCTACTACAGTATTACCTGATCTACTACAGTATTACCTGATCTAGTACAGTATTACCTGATCTAGTACAGTATTACTTGACCTACAGTATTACCTGATCTACTACAGTATTACCTGATCTACTACAGTATTACCTGATCTACTACAGTATTACCTGACCTACTACAGTATTACCTGATCTACTACAGTATTACCTGATCTACTACAGTATTACCTGATCTACTACAGTATTACCTGACCTACAGTATTACCTGATCTACTACAGTATTACCTGATCTACTACAGTATTACCTGATCTACTACAGTATTACCTGATCTACTACAGTATTACCTGATCTACTACAGTATTACCTGATCTACTACAGTATTACCTGATCTACTACAGTATTACCTGATCTACTACAGTATTACTTGACCTACAGTATTACCTGATCTAGTACAGTATTACCTGATCTACTACAGTATTACCTGGTCTACTACAGTATTACCTGATCTACTACAGTATTACCCGATCTACTACAGTATTACCTGATCCATTACAGTATTACCTGATCTACTACAGTATTACCTGATCCATTACAGTATTACCTGATCTAGTACAGTATTACCTGATCTAGTACAGTATTACCTGATCTAGTACAGTATTACTTGACCTACAGTATTACCTGAACTACTACAGTATTACCTGATCTAGTACAGTATTACCTGATCTACTACAGTATTACCTGGTCTACTACAGTATTACCTGATCTACTACAGTATTACCTGATCTACTACAGTATTACTTGATCTACTACAGTATTACCTGACCTACAGTATTACCTGATCTACTACAGTATTACCTGATCTACTACAGTATTACCTGATCGACTACAGTATTACCTGATCTAGTACAGTATTACCTGATCTACTTCAGTATTACCTGATCTACTACAGTATTACCTGATCTACTACAGTATTACCTGATCTACAACAGTATAACCTGATCGACTACAGTATTACCTGATCTAGTACAGTATTACCTGATCTAGTACAGTATTACCTGATCTACTACAGTATTACCTGATCTACTACAGTATTACCTGATCTACTACAGTATTACCTGATAGACTACAGTATTACCTGATAGACTACAGTATTACCTGATCTAGTACAGTATTACCTGATCTACTACAGTATTACCTGATCTAGTACAGTATTACCTGATCTACTACAGTATTACCTGATCTACTACAGTATTACCTGATCGACTACAGTATTACCTGATCTAGTACAGTATTACCTGATCTACTTCAGTATTACCTGATCTACTACAGTATTACCTGATAGACTACAGTATTACCTGATAGACTACAGTATTACCTGATCTAGTACAGTATTACCTGATCTACTACAGTATTACCTGACCTACAGTATTACCTGATCTACTACAGTATTACCTGATCTACTACAGTATTACCTGATCGACTACAGTATTACCTGATCTAGTACAGTATTACCTGATCTACAACAGTATTACCTGATCTAGTACAGTATTACCTGATCTAGTACAGTATTACCTGAACTACTACAGTATTACCTGATCTACTACAGTATTACCTGGTCTAGTACAGTATTACCTGAACTAGTACAGTATTACCTGAACTAGTACAGTATTACCTGATCTACAACAGTATTACCTGACCTACAGTATTACCTGATCTACAGTATTACCTGATCTACTACAGTATTACCTGATCTAGTACAGTATTACCCGATCGACTACAGTATTACCTGAACTACTACAGTATTACCTGATCTACTACAGTATTACCTGATCTACTACAGTATTACCTGATCTAGAACAGTATTACCTGATCTACTACAGTATTACCTGATCTACTACAGTATTACCTGATCTAGTACAGTATTACCTGATCTACACCAGTATTACCTGATCTAGTACAGTATTACCTGATCTACTACAGTATTACCTGACCTACAGTATTACCTGACCTACAGTATTACCTGACCTACAGTATTACCTGATCTAGTACAGTATTACCTGATCTACTACAGTATTACCTGATCTAGTACAGTATTACCTGATCTACTACAGTATTACCTGATCTAGTACAGTATTACTTGATCTACACCAGTATTACCTGATCTAGTACAGTATTACCTGACCTACAGTATTATCTGATCTAATACAGTATTACCTGGTCTAGTACAGTATTACCTGATCTACTACAGTATTATCTGATCTACTACAGTATTACCTGATCTACTACAGTATTACCTGACCTACAGTATTACCTGAACTACTACAGTATTACCTGATCTAGTACAGTATTACCTGATCTACTACAGTATTACCTGATCTACTACAGTATTACCTGATCTACTACAGTATTACCTGGTCTAGTACAGTATTACCTGATCTACTACAGTATTACCTGATCTACTACAGTATTACCTGATCTACTACAGTATTACCTGAACTACTACAGTATTACCTGATCTAGTACAGTATTACCTGATCTACTACAGTATTACCTGAACTACTACAGTATTACCTGATCTACTACAGTATTACCTGATCTACTACAGTATTACCTGATATACTACAGTATTACCTGAACTACTACAGTATTACCTGATCTAGTACAGTATTACCTGATCTACTACAGTATTACCTGATCTACTACAGTATTACCTGACCTACAGTATTACCTGACCTACAGTATTACCTGACCTACAGTATTACCTGATCTACTACAGTATTACCTGACCTACAGTATTACCTGATCTACTACAGTATTACCTGATCTACTACAGTATTACCCGATCGACTACAGTATTTCCTGACCTACAGTATTACCTGATCTAGTACAGTATTACCTGATCTACTACAGTATTACCTGACCTACAGTATTACCTGACCTAGTACAGTATTACCTGATCTACTACAGTATTACCTGATCTAGTACAGTATTACCTGACCTACAGTATTACCTGATCTACTACAGTATTACCTGATCTAGTACAGTATTACCTGATCTACTACAGTATTACCTGATCTACTACAGTATTACCTGATCTACTACAGTATTACCTGATCTACTACAGTATTACCTAATCTAGTACAGTATTACCTGATCTAGTACAGTATTACCTGATCTAGTACAGTATTACCTGATCTACTACAGTATTACCTGATCTACTACAGTATTACCTGATCTAGTACAGTATTACCTGATCTACTACAGTATTACCTGATCTACTACAGTATTACCTGATCTACTACAGTATTACCTGATCTACTACAGTATTACCTGACCTACTACAGTATTACCTGAACTACTACAGTATTACCTGATCTAGTACAGTATTACCTGATCTACTACAGTATTACCTGATCTAGTACAGTATTACCTGATCTAGTACAGTATTACCTGATCTACTACAGTATTACCTGATCTACTACAGTATTACCTGATCTACTACAGTATTACCTGATCTACTACAGTATTACCTGATCTACTACAGTATTACCTGACCTACAGTATTACCTGATCTACTACAGTATTACCTGATCTACTACAGTATTACCTGACCTACAGTATTACCTGATCTACTACAGTATTACCTGGTCTAGTACAGTATTACCTGGTCTACTACAGTATTACCTGGTCTACTACAGTATTACCTGATCTACTACAGTATTACCTGATCTAGTACAGTATTACCTGATCTACTACAGTATTACCTGATCTACTACAGTATTACCTGATCTACTTCAGTATTACCTGGTCTAGTACAGTATTACCTGATCTACAACAGTATTACCTGATCTAGTACAGTATTACCTGATCTACTACAGTATTACCTGATCTAGTACAGTATTACCTGATCTAGTACAGTATTACCTGGTCTAGTACAGTATTACCTGATCTACTACAGTATTACCTGATCTAGTACAGTATTACCTGATCTAGTACAGTATTACCTGATCTACTTCAGTATTACCTGGTCTAGTACAGTATTACCTGATCTACTACAGTATTACCTGATCTAGTACAGTATTACCTGATCTAGTACAGTATTACCTGATCTACTACAGTATTACCTGATCTAGTACAGTATTACCTGGTCTAGTACAGTATTACCTGATCTACTACAGTATTACCTGATCTACTACAGTATTACCTGATCTACTACAGTATTACCTGATCTACTATAGTATTACCTGATCTAGTACAGTATTACCTGATCTACTACAGTATTACCTGATCTAGTACAGTATTACCTGATCTACTACAGTATTACCTGATCTACTACAGTATTACCTGATCTACTACAGTATTTCCTGACCTACAGTATTACCTGATCTGCGGCAGTATTACCTGATCTACTACAGTATTACCTGATCTACTACAGTATTACCCGATCGACTACAGTATTTCCTGACCTACAGTATTACCTGATCTACTACAGTATTACCTGATCTACTACAGTATTACCTGACCTACAGTATTACCTGATCTACTACAGTATTACCTGATCTACTACAGTATTACCTGGTCTAGTACAGTATTACCTGATCTAGTACAGTATTACCTGACCTACAGTATTACCTGATCTAGTACAGTATTACCTGATCTACTACAGTATTACCTGATCTACTACAGTTTTACCTGATCTACTACAGTATTACCTGATCTAGTACAGTATTACCTGATCTACTACAGTATTACCTGATCTACTACAGTATTACCTGATCTACTACAGTATTACCTGACCTACAGTATTACCTGATCTAGTACAGTATTACCTGATCTACTACAGTATTACCTGATCTACTACAGTATTACCTGACCTACAGTATTACCTGACCTACAGTATTACCTGATCTAATACAGTATTACCTGATCTAGTACAGTATTACCTGATCTACTACAGTATTACTTGACCTACAGTATTACCTGATCTACTACAGTATTACCTGACCTACAGTATTACCTGACCTACTACAGTATTACCTGATCTACTACAGTATTACCTGACCTACAGTATTACCTGATAGCCATGTCTTCATCTTGTTTTCAATGTTACTGTTAATCACTTCCTCTGCAGCAGCATTTCTCCCCAGCTCTTCTGCTTGGTTGGCTACAAACTCTTCAAGTTCTCCAGCAGCTGCCAACAGGCCATGATTCAACAGATCCATCTTCTTCACAAATAAAATTGCGGATAGTGAAGCGACGGTCAGACGATGACAGCTAAAGCAGGAGCCACGGAGAATCTGTGGTGTCAAAGTAACAATAATAAAATCTGACGTGTCAAAGTAACAATGATAAAATCGGTGGTGTCAAAGTAATGATATGAAAAGAAGTAGAGACATTACCTGGTAGAGAGTGGAGAAGTAGAGACCTTACCTGGTACAGAGTGGAGAAGTAGAGACCTTACCTGGTAGAGAGTGGAGAAATAGAGACCTTACCTGGTAGAGAGTGGAGAAGTAGAGACCTTACCTGGTAGAGAGTGGAGAAGTAGAGACCTTACCTGGTACAGAGTGGAGAAGTAGAACCTTACCTGGTACAGAGTGGAGAAGTAGAGACCTTACCTGGTATAGAGTGGAGAAGTAGAGACCTTACCTGGTAGAGAGTGGAGAAGTAGATACCTTACCTGGTACAGAGTGGAGAAGTAGAGACCTTACCTGGTACAGAGTGGAGAAGTAGAGACCTTACCTGGTAGAGAGTAGAGAAGTAGATACCTTACCTGGTAGAGAGTGGAGAAGTAGAGACCTTACCTGGTAGAGAGTGGAGAAGTAGAGACCTTACCTGGTACAGAGTAGAGAAGTAGAGACCTTACCTGGTACAGAGTGGAGAAGTAGAGACCTTACCTGGTACAAAGTGGAGAAGTAGACACCTTACCTGGTACAGAGTGGAGAAGTAGAGACCTTACCTGGTAGAGAGTGGAGAAGTAGAGACCTTACCTGGTACAGAGTGGAGAAGTAGAGACCTTACCTGGTAGAGAGTGGAGAAGTAGAAACCTTACCTGGTACAGAGTGGAGAAGTAGAGACCTTACCTGGTAGAGAGTGGAGAAGTAAAACCTTACCTGGTACAGAGTGGAGAAGTAGAGACCTTACCTGGTACAGAGTAGAGAAGTAGAGACCTTACCTCGTACAGAGTGGAGAAGTAGAGACCTTACCTGGTAGGGAGTGGAGAGGTAGATACCTTACCTGGTAGGGAGTGGAGAAGTACAGACCTTACCTGGTAGAGAGTGGAGAAGTAGAGACCTTACCTGGTACAGAATGGAGAAGTAGAGACCTTACCTCGTACAGAGCGGAGAAGTAGAGACCTTACCTGGTAGAGAGTGGAGAAGTAGAGACCTTACCTGGTAGAGAGTGGAGAAGTAGAAACCTTACCTGGTAGAGAGTGGAGAAGTAGAGACCTTACCTGGTAGAGAGTGGAGAAGTAGAGACTTTATCTGGTAGAGAGTGGAGAAGTAGAGACCTTACCTGGTACAGAGTGGAGAAGTAGAGACCTTACCTGGTAGAGAGTGGAGAAGTAGAGACCTTACCTGGTACAGAGTGGAGAAGTAGAGACCTTACCTGGTAGAGAGTGGAGAAGTAGAGACCTTACCTGGTAGAGAGTGGAGAAGTAGAGACCTTACCTGGTACAGAGTGGAGAAGTACAGACCTTACCTGGTAGAGAGTGGAGAAGTAGAGACCTTACCTGGTAGAGAGTGGAGAAGTAGAGACCTTACCTGGTACAGAGTGGAGAAGAAGAGACCTTACCTGGTAGAGAGTGGAGAAGAAGAGACCTTACCTGGTATAGAGTGGAGAAGTACAGACCTTACCTGGTAGAGAGTGGAGAAGTAGAGACCTTACCTGGTACAGAGTGGAGAAGTAGAGACCTTACCTGGTACAGAGTGGAGAAGTAGAAACCTTACCTGGTACAGAGTGGAGAAGTAGAAACCTTACCCTGTAGAGAGTAGAGAAGTAGAGACCTTACCTCGTACAGAGTGGAGAAGTAGAGAGCTTACCTGGTAGAGAGTGGAGAAGTAGAGACCTTACCTGGTAGAGAGTGGAGAAGTACAGACCTTACCTGGTAGAGAGTGGAGAAGTACAGACCTTACCTGGTACAGAGTGGAGAAGTAGAGAGCTTACCTGGTACAGAGTAGAGAAGTAGAGACCTTACCTGGTAGAGAGTGGAGAAGTACAGACCTTACCTGGTACAGAGTGGAGAAGTAGAAATCTTACCTGGTACAGAGTGGAAAAGTAGAGACCTTACCTGGTACAGAGTGGAGAAGTAGAGACCTTACCTGGTAGGGAGTGGAGAAGTAGATACCTTACCTGGTACAGAGTGGAGAAGTAGAGACCTTACCTGGTAGAGAGTGGAGAAGTAGAGACCTTACCTGGTACAGAGTGGAGAAGTAGAGACCTTACCTGGTAGAGAGTGGAGAAGTAGAGACCTTACCTGGTAGAGAGTGGAGAAGTAGAGACCTTACCTGGTACAGAGTGGAGAAGTAGAGACCTTACCTGGTAGAGAGTGGAGAAGTAGAGACATTACCTGGTACAGAGTGGAGAAGTAGAGACCTTATACCTGGTACAGAGTGGAGAAGTAGAGACCTTACCTCGTACAGAGTGGAGAAGTAGAGACCTTACCTGGTACAGAGTGGAGAAGTAGAGACCTTACCTGGTACAGAGTGGAGACGTAGAGACCTTACCTGGTACAGAGTGGAGAAGTAGAAACCTTACCTGGTACAGAGTGGAGAAGTAGAATCTTACCTGGTACAGAGAGGAGAAGTAGAGACCTTACCTGGTACAGAGTGGAGAAGTAGAGACCTTACCTGGAAGAGAGTGGAGAAGTAGAGACTTTACCTGGTACAGAGTGGAGAAGTAGAACCTTACCTGGAAGAGAGTGGAGAAGTAGAGACCTTACCTGGAAGAGAGTGGAGAAGTAGAGACCTTACCTGGTAGGGAGTGGAGAAGTAGAGACCTTACCTGGTACAGAGTGGAGAAGTAGAGACCTTACCTGGAAGAGAGTGGAGAAGTAGAGACCTTACCTGGTAGAGAGTGGAGAAGTAGAGACCTTACCTGGTAGAGAGTGGAGAAGTAGAGACCTTACCTGGTAGAGAGTGGAGAAGTAGAGACCTTACCTGGTAGAGATAGAAGAAGTAGAGACCTTACCTGGTATAGAGTGGAGAAGTAGAGACCTTACCTGGTACAGAGTGGAGAAGTAGAGACCTTACCTGGTAGAGAGTGGAGAAGTAGAGACCTTACCTGGTACAGAGTGGAGAAGTAGAGACCTTACCTGGTATAGAGTGGAGAAGTAGAGACCTTACCTGGTACAGAGTGGAGAAGTAGAGACCTTACCTGGTAGAGAGTGGAGAAGTAGAGACCTTACCTGGTAGAGAGTGGAGAAGTAGAGACCTTACCTGGTACAGAGTAGAGAAGTAGAGACCTTACCTGGTATAGAGTGGAGAAGTAGAGACCTTACCTGGTACAAAGTGGAGAAGTAGACACCTTACCTGGTACAGAGTGGAGAAGTAGAGACCTTACCTGGTAGAGAGTGGAGAAGTAGAGACCTTACCTGGTACAGAGTGGAGAAGTAGAGACCTTACCTGGTAGAGAGTGGAGAAGTAGAAACCTTACCTGGTAGAGAGTGGAGAAGTAGAGACCTTACCTGGTAGAGAGTGGAGAAGTAGAGACCTTACCTGGTACAGAGTGGAGAAGTAGAGACCTTACCTGGTACAGAGTGGAGAAGTAGAGACCTTACCTGGTAGAGAGTGGAGAAGTAAAACCTTACCTGGTACAGAGTGGAGAAGTAGAGACCTTACCTGGTACAGAGTAGAGAAGTAGAGACCTTACCTCGTACAGAGTGGAGAAGTAGAGACCTTACCTGGTAGGGAGTGGAGAGGTAGATACCTTACCTGGTAGGGAGTGGAGAAGTACAGACCTTACCTGGTAGAGAGTGGAGAAGTAGAGACCTTACCTGGTACAGAATGGAGAAGTAGAGACCTTACCTGGTACAGAGTAGAGAAGTAGAAACCTTACCTGGTACAGAGTGGAGAAGTAGAGACCTTACCTGGTACAGAGTAGAGAAGTAGAAACCTTACCTGGTACAGAGTGGAGAAGTAGAGACCTTACCTGGTACAGAGTAGAGAAGTAGAAACCTTACCTGGTACAGAGTGGAGAAGTAGAGACCTTACCTGGTAGAGAGTGGAGAAGTAAAACCTTACCTGGTACAGAGTGGAGAAGTAGAGACCTTACCTGGTACAGAGTAGAGAAGTAGAAACCTTACCTGGTACAGAGTGGAGAAGTAGAGACCTTACCTGGTAGAGAGTGGAGAAGTAAAACCTTACCTGGTACAGAATGGAGAAGTAGAGACCTTACCTGGTAGAGAGTGGAGAAGTAGAGACCTTACCTGGTACAGAGTGGAGAAGTAGAACCTTACCTGGTACAGAGTGGAGAAGTAGAGACCTTACCTGGTACAGAGTGGAGAAGTAGAGACCTTACCTGGTATAGAGTGGAGAAGTAGAGACCTTACCTGGTACAGAGTGGAGAAGTAGAGACCTTACCTGGTAGAGAGTGGAGAAGTAGAAACCTTACCTGGTAGAGAGTGGAGAAGTAGAGACCTTACCTGGTACAGAGTAGAGAAGTAGAAACCTTACCTGGTACAGAGTAGAGAAGTAGAAACCTTACCTGGTACAGAGTAGAGAAGTAGAGACCTTACCTGGTACAGAGTGGAGAAGTAGAGACCTTACCTGGTAGAGAGTGGAGAAGTAGAAACCTTACCTGGTAGAGAGTGGAGAAGTAGAAACCTTACCTGGTACAGAGTGGAGAAGTAGAGACCTTACCTAGTACAGAGTGGAGAAGTAGAGACCTTACCTAGTACAGAGTAGAGAAGTAGAGACCTTACCTGGTACAGAGTGGAGAAGTAGAGACCTTACCTGGTACAGAGTAGAGAAGTAGAGACCTTACCTGGTACAGAGTGGAGAAGTAGAGACCTTACCTGGTACAGAGTAGAGAAGTAGAGACCTTACCTGGTACAGAATGGAGAAGTAGAGACCTTACCTGGTACAGAGTAGAGAAGTAGAGACCTTACCTGGTACAGAGTGGAGAAGTAGAGACCTTACCTGGTACAGAGTGGAGAAGTAGAGACCTTACCTGGTACAGAGTGGAGAAGTAGAAACCTTACCTGGTACAGAGTAGAGAAGTAGAAACCTTACCTGGTAGAGAGTGGAGAAGTAGAGACTTTACCTGGTAGAGAGTGGAGAAGTAGAGACCTTACCTCGTACAGAGTGGAGAAGTAGAGACCTTACCTGGTACAGAGTGGAGAAGTAGAGACCTTACCTGGTACAGAGTGGAGAAGTAGAGACCTTACCTGGTAGAGAGTGGAGAAGTAGAGACCTTACCTGGTAGAGAGTGGAGAAGTAGAGACCTTACCCATTAGAGAGTGGAGAAGTAGAGACCTTACCTGGTACAGAGTGGAGAAGTAGAGACCTTACCTGGTACAGAGTGGAGAAGTAGAGACCTTACCTGGTACAGAATGGAGAAGTAGAGACCTTACCTGGTACAGAGTAGAGAAGTAGAGACCTTACCTCGTACAGAGTGGAGAAGTAGAGACCTTACCTGGTAGAGAGTGGAGAAGTAGAGACCTTACCTGGTAGAGAGTGGAGAAGTAGAGACCTTACCTGGTATAGAGTGGAGAAGTAGAGACCTTACCTGGTACAGAGTGGAGAAGTAGACACCTTACCTGGTAGAGAGTGGAGAAGTAGAGACTTTACCTGGTACAGAGTGGAGAAGTAGAGACCTTACCTGGTACAGAGTGGAGAAGTAGAGACCTTACCTGGTAGAGAGTGGAGAAGTAGACACCTTACCTGGTACAGAGTGGAGAAGAAGAGACCTTACCTGGTACAGAGTGGAGAAGTAGAGACCTTACCTGGTACAGAGTGGAAAAGTAGAGACCTTACCTGGTAGAGAGTGGAGAAGTAGAGACTTTACCTGGTATAGAGTAGAGAAGTAGAGACCTTACCTGGTACAGAGTAGAGAAGTAGAGACCTTACCTGGTACAGAGTAGAGAAGTAGAGACCTTACCTGGTAGAGAGTGGAGAAGTAGAGACCTTACCTGGTAGAGAGTGGAGAAGAAGAGACCTTACCTGGTAGAGAGTGGAGAAGTAGAGACCTTACCTGGTAGAGAGTGGAGAAGTAGAGACCTTACCTGGTAGAGAGTGGAGAAGAAGAGACCTTACCTGGTACAGAGTGGAGAAGTAGAGACCTTACCTGGTACAGAGTGGAGAAGTAGAGACCTTACCTGGTGGAGAGTGGAGAAGTAGAGACTTTACCTGGTACAGAGTGGAGAAGTAGAGACCTTACCTGGTAGAGAGTGGAGAAGTAGACTGGATTGTACACAGGAAGGGGTAGCACTATATGACCCATGTGACCAGGACAATGGACAAAGTTTTGTCCACATGTTCCACAAACATCATCTCTATCTGTTGGTCCTGAAACAACAATTATGTCTAGTCAAAGTACATGATTTAAAATAATATCACATGACATGTAGTTGATAATTTAATACAAATTATACCTGTCTGAAAGTACACTGATGAAAATCAGTTATTATATAATTGATATTTGTAATTGAGAGATATCTAGTGTTTAAAGGGGCACATGGTCACTGCTGAAGCAAATGACAATTTTCTGATGAATTGCACAAAGTGCAACTTTAAGATTGTTTATTTCCCTAACTAAGGCCAAATAAAAATATAGTTGTGTTTCCCCTTTCCCGACCTACCCTATTTTTTATCTGCCAACCCTACGTAACATTTTATGATATTTTGAGTTGTAAATTCTAAATCACAGATAATCTGTAAATAATTGCCCGTCAAAGTCACATCTTCTGGTCCAAATATTTGGACACTTGCTTGTTTGTGGTACATTAAAGAGGTCTGAAGATCCTGCACCACCTGTTATAAATTACTTCCCTGAGGTTTGATGGTGTCTGTACCACATGTGTCCATGGTATCTTAGGCAAAACTGTATGGAAGCGATTTGCCAGTCTTCAGGGATTCAAACACCACTCCATTACTAGTAAAACACACTTGATACAACTGTCAATGAATCGATTTACTCACATATTTGTAGGCTTAAGTATGTAGTAGTAGCCTGAACATTGAATTTTATTTGATCAAAAGTGTTTTTCAGATGGAATTTAATGTAACAGTTATGAATAAAACAAAGAGTTGTGAATGTTGATGCTATCTACGTAGTCATTATGATCTCATAGATCAAGATATGGATTACCTTAAAATAAAAAATAAATGTTTTGGTCGGGAAAACAAATGAAATAAGAAAATAAAATAAAAATGTTTTTCCTACCTACCTACCCTATTTTTTTCGGAGCCGAAATGGGAAACACAACTATAATTTTATTTGGCCTAAATTAGGTTAAAAAAAAATGTGTAATTACATAAAGATATGGATGGAAATCTCAATCCAATCTAAACTGACAGCTGATAAGGTAACATGCAAATGAAGCTCCCATATGTCAGGCTCTCAAATTCCATAATGAAGTGTGAAAACTCATGTTCTGAATTAAACAAAAATGGCTGAACGAAACATACACAAAAGAGCAACAGGTCTGCCTCAAAAAAAGAAAACAAAAGGTTTTGACACAGACAACATTCCAAGATAAGATAGATCACTGGAGTGCTATTAAAGAGGAAACAGAGAAGCCCTCATCCTAGCTACCATCTTCGCTAGCCAAGGCTTCTAATTACGTTTCACTCCACGAACCCTTGGCAGATATAGTTGTGTTCAAAGTGTTGCGCCCTGGAATCCAAGGGCATCCATTCAATTTTGTTCTACATTCAGGCTTGGTTTTTGCAGTAAACAAAAATTGCAATGCTCAGAACAGAGCTACCTTGTCGACTATGTCATTGCATTTACCTAAAAACAGAGCTGATATTTGGGGAAACATTTACAGTGTTCAATCAATTGGTAGAAGTTACTGATCACATATCTCATCAAAATGACACACCGATGAAGTACACATGTAATGCTCGTTTTGATTGGTCAGAAATTTCATGCATAAAGAGCGGTTATTTCGAATCACCACTAGAGGTAGCAGTGTACAGTAAAAATGCCAAATTCTGAAAAATATGGCACATGCTTTAGATATGTAAACATTGCCAGTTAACCTTACATATAACCTCTAATAAAGTATATATATTTGAAATCTGTACAACATTTGCAATTTTAATAGAGCTCTGAAGGATAAGTAAACTGATATTTTCTGTGGTTTTTAGAGCTGTGAATACCATGGTAACAGCTTAAAAAATTCTCAAAAATTGCAAAATATTATGATATTTGACCCAAAATGGCACAATTCTCTACACAATTTTTTTTCTGAAACCTATTTAAAATCAAATATCTCTATCCCAAAGACAGAATTAATCTTGTTTGGACATATGTTGTAAATTAAGTTTTTCCGCTATCTTACCTTTTCTGTGGGCTTCCATTTTGCGCTGTAGGCGAAACTAAATTTCCTGTGTAAACACACGTTAGGAAAATCCGGATATTTAAAATCCGGAACCAATTTATTGATTTTTGTTTTAATAAATGTGAAGCCTGTATGTACTACTTCATACTGGATATACCAATTATAGTGTACATTTATTTTTTCATTTTTTATACATATCATAATACAGGAGTTATTTGCTTAACAAAAAAATTGCCCATGGCCAGGCTGTCTTACTGTGGTGTGCTACCTTATACATCACTTTTGTTAATTCTAATTTTACTAAAAAACCCATGAATGTCTAGAATATGTTCCGACGAACAAAATGACATATCGGGTTACTGTGTATCTTTAATAGTCACCGAGTATTGCTGATTTCCCTGAGAGGTGTATTTTGACAACTTTTTCTCCCAATCCAGTAATAAGGGGAGGTAATTTTAAAGATGAAAACTCCCATAATTCTGTATATCTCTTGAATAAAGTTGTGTTTTGAGTTGAATGTGGTACTTTGAGTCTCTGTGCATGTAATCAAGCAAAAAATACTATACAACTATCAAATTTAGCCTTGTAATATGACGTCATAGTTACCATGACGTCATCAGTAACTATGACGTCATCAGATGGTATCTATGACGTCATAAATACTCAATGGTGTCATAATAAATAACCAAATTCCTTTCCAAACCTCAGCTTAGCAACACATGCAATATTCTAACTGATAAATCATGACATGACATCCAAGATTTCAAAATGTCATGCCTATGACATCACAGTCATCTGTTTCCACCCCGGTAATTCAGATATGTACCAATGATCATATGAAAGTGTCCGCTGATCCCATTTTATGCGGAAAATGCTATTTTTTCTGCTTTACCGAAGGAAGTGACAATAATTGACAATATTGTATCAACCGTACACTCAATCAATTGAAATTACATGCTTACCAATGTATAAATAAATTGAAAATAATGGTTTCACCAAATATTTCAAAAAATAACACTTACTGTAATAGTTTCCATGGATACGGGGTAATAAATCAGGTAAAACAAACCAGAATTCAGTCTATATGGTTTGTTAGATACCCAATAAGTTATTTTGGGTTTGTTATAAAACATAGAATATCTTTTCAATTTACACTGACTCATTAACATTATGCTTAATTAACCCACCCTTAAAATGGGTAAATATGCGAGTTACCTCCCTTGATTCCTCTAATATGACAAGCCAGATAATAAACAAGTTTTAAATTGTTTTTATGCATTTTTTAGCAATAATGAACTAAAATGAAGCTTAATCAAGCATAATTAAGCACAATTTCCAAAAAATAACATTTTTCAGCCCTTATAAGGTAGCAGTGTACAGTAAAAATGCCAAATTCTGAAAAATATGGCACATGCTTTAGATATGTAAACATTGCCAGTTAACCTTACATATAACCTCTAATAAAGTATATATATTTGAAATCTGTACAACATTTGCAATTTTAATAGAGCTCTGAAGGATAAGTAAACTGATATTTTCTGTGGTTTTTAGAGCTGTGAATACCATGGTAACAGCTTAAAAAATTCTCAAAAATTGCAAAATATTATGATATTTGACCCAAAATGGCACAATTCTCTACACAATTTTTTTTCTGAAACCTATTTAAAATCAAATATCTCTATCCCAAAGACAGAATTAATCTTGTTTGGACATATGTTGTAAATTAAGTTTTTCCGCTATCTTACCTTTTCTGTGGGCTTCCATTTTGCGCTGTAGGCGAAACTAAATTTCCTGTGTAAACACACGTTCGGAAAATCCGGATATTTAAAATCCGGAACCAATTTATTGATTTTTGTTTTAATAAATGTGAAGCCTGTATGTACTACTTCATACTGGATATACCAATTATAGTGTACATTTATTTTTTCATTTTTTATACATATCATAATACAGGAGTTATTTGCTTAACAAAAAAATTGCCCATGGCCAGGCTGTCTTACTGTGGTGTGCTACCAGAGGGCGCAAGAGCTGACGGCTATATCTGCCAAGGGTTTGTGGAGGGTAACATAATCAGAAGCCTTGGCTAGCAAATATGTCATCCTACTTGATACCATTTGTAGTAGCTATAGGAATGAAGGGTACTGTTTCTAGACAATCCTAGGTTCTATATACTGTATTTGACCTAATAAGGGCGCCTGTCCTAATAAGGGTGCCCCTACCTTTTTTCAAGGAAATAAATCTTTGACTAAGTGTCAAAATGGTGATCAAAAGTAATAATTCATTTGAAATGTTTTGCTACTTTATGTGTTCAATTTTCTTCAGCATGTTAAGTAACTGGAACTCAAGTTTTCGCCACTTTTTGTCTATTCCTACAGATGACATGTCAGTGCAAAGAGCACCCAAAACTAAACACACATACAAATAATAACTTATCATCTTTATTTGAAGATAAAGTAAAACACTTCATTCTTGTTGATAAATAATTTTTGTTCAGAACAGAAAGCTAGTAAAAGACATTGTAAATCAATTATTAGGTCAAAGAAAACGATGTCTGATATGATCTGGGAAATCACCTGTGTCTATAAATAGAACACAAAAGAGTTCCATTTGAACATAAATGGTCGAACACACGTTCTCTGGTCTAAAGATCAGCTGGCATGGTTTACAGTAGTATTCAAGTGATTTTTAAGCTTAATATATGATAATGAATAGATATCTTAATTCATCTGGAATACTTTTATGACTGAATATTTTACCGTTTCCAAAACCTTAGGTATTCTGCTATAAGGTATAGTCTGTTTCATAAAACTTTAGAATAACTAATCTTAATAAGGGCGCCCCCGGGACTGTCAATTACCTGCACCCTGCGCCCTTAGGTCAAATACGGTACTCTAGATCTGGGGTTCTGCCTTTCTAGTCAACCAAAAAGAAATAAAAATGTACATATGACAGGCTAACATTAATTAAAAACAGAGAATAAACTTGTACACACTAACAATTGTTCATTTTATACATACTTAAAAGTTGCGTTGCCCTACTTATGAATAAGACTAATGTCTGACTATATATGCACCTGCTATGTGCCATCAACCTTTAATATACTGTAAATCTTAATATGCTGGCCGCTACACCACAAACACGAGAAATATGTGAAGAAACGCACCACAAGCCTGTTGCTTTCACCATACTTTTTGTGCACCTTGCTTGGTCTGGGACCAGTTTCCTGTATCTAGACTTTAAACTTTAAGATTTAATTGAACATTTGATGTTTGATTTTTGGGAGACATGGTTGACATGAAAAACATCTGATTTAATTAGACATGTAATTACCGCTCCTCTTTGATACACCCCATATATTGCAGAGTATCATAGAGTATCGTAGAGGAACAGAAATTACAAGTACCAATGTATAATTTTATTTAGATTAGATGAAAATAAACTTCATAGCATGTGTTGGTTTTGAGTCATAAGAGATCCGAAAACGAAATTTGGCTATACAATGTACATCATTGTTTCTGTTAATATATAAACTCATATGAGGCTTTATTTTAGGTAAGTAGCTATATATATAGTTTGCTAGTCAAGCTGTCCAAACGGGAATAAAGTCAGTGAAAGAAAGAATGGATATCTGCATGGAGGCAAAATTGTTTGTGTGAAATTTTACAGTTTTCCAATACGTGGGTGATAACCACTTTAATGTTTTAAAGTTTAGAGTTGAACATAAATGTTTCCAGGCCGTGAATTACTCAGTATATAAACAGATTCTCTCACTTTCATTGTCATATAATTAACAACTGAGAGAAACATTTACGTATAACTGTGAACTTTCAAGCTTGACAAATGTTTTAAGAGCACTCATGCAATGTAAAATAATTCCCTGGGAGCATATTTTTCATCATCATAACTACAGTCAAACATAACTCAAGCTTAAATAACACAAATAGACCCCATTTTCCTCGAAGTGCTATGTACTCTGGTCCCGGCCAAAAATCTTCTTTTTCTTAGAAATAAAACCTCAGATACTTTGAAAGAAATGGTTATCCCGAAGTAAAGTGTTGGTCCAGATATTATAAAACCTAGTATGTAAAATGAACTGGTTATCCCAAAGTTGAAAACATTATTTTTAAACAAAATGTGTCAACAAAATGCTCAGCGTACGTCTTATTAAATTGTTTGCAATTTGCATCTGCGGCACAGAATATATCCCATTTTCGTTTAGTTTGTTATTAAATTATATTTAATATACTTGACTATTTGCTACTACTGTAAAATAGGGTGAAACAATACGTCATGCTCATGATACAATACGTTAACGATACAATAGTTATATACGTATCGTGACATTTAATGGTGATACGATAAAAGTATCGTGATATCTAAGGTAATGGTGATATGATATGTTACGATACAATACGTATCATGATATCTAATGGTGATACGATACGTTATGATATGTACAATACGTATCATGATATCTAATGGTGATACGATACGTTACGATACAATACGTATCGTGATATCTAATGGTGATACGATATGTTACGATACAATACGTATCATGATATCTAATGGTGATACGATACGTTACGATACAATACGTATCATGATATCTAATGGTGATACGATACGTTATGATATGTACAATACGTATCGTGATATCTAATGGTGATACGATACGTTACGATACGATACATATATACACTAAAAGTTTTCAAAGTTTTATTATCAATTTTCAGACTAAAGATAAGTAAAAGTTACTCTCATAATCAATTGGAAATGCATTTAATTATATGAAATCAATCGATATATTTAAATTTCAATAACAAATGGCCAAAACATTCAATCCCATGTTTGCGTTTTAGATGTGTGGTTTCGGTTCACCATGGTAAATGGATTCGCCACTATTGTAAAACAGTATTATATTAAGATCCAACACTATTGATATTGACAAACAGTACTAACATAAGGCCTTTGATGATTGAAATGGTGCAATAATCAAAACTTTGAGCAGTGTGTATTTCCGCCTGATACTCCAATTGTCAACATGTGGCCTAGGCCTGTGCATTAATGTATATATTACTTGCTATAGATCTAGATTTCCTTTATTGTTTTTTCATTATGTGTTACAATAATATCATTTATGTACCACGATAGAAATGATTCCAATGAATATTAAAAATGCTGAAATTGTGTGCTGATTTTCTGGTCTTTGGGTGATTACAAGTGTTATTGCACAGAAACCTCTTTGCGGATGATGACGAGTTACGAACTTTGACTGGGCATGCACTCTGATTTTCCCCTTAAGAACACAATCATGTACAGATAAATAAGTTTTATACAAATATGAATTTCTATCTCCACCACAAAATCTACCAAACTGGTATCACTGGAAAACATATGATCACTCCATCAGCCATCATACAGACTTCCACTTGAGACCTCATACATAACCTGTCATCTGACATGAACTACACCAAAGGGATCTTGGTGCCCACCTGACTGAATCCCCTTTGTTTGTTCTATGTAAGACTGATCTTTTCTCTACTTTTCCCTTCTTTAATTTCACCTCTTCCTTTAATAATCATGTTATAACGGGTGGAACCTACATAGGAAGTCAAAGAAAGATCGACGAACGAGATATTGATAACTAATTTAAATGTCAAAGTCGGCCATCTGTTGGCCATTTTCTTTTCCAGATCTGACTCAAAATAAAATGAACAAAGCCAGGGACCAAGGGGAACCTACAAGTGATGTTTTATACATGTCCTAACCATCCTTTCAGTATACTTCTTAAGCAATAGCAAATCTTAATTATGAAAATCAACAGTGGTTGTCTGTCACAACATCATTTTCTGAATCAGACTTAAAATTGAATGTGCACATCTAGGGACTAAGGGGAATCTACTAATGAAGTTTGAGAAAATATCCTTCAGGCACTTCGATTCTAAAGTAACGATAACAAAGTTCAATTGTGAAAATCTATGATGGCTGAATGTCGTCCATATTCCATACCCCCACATACACTTAACAACCAATAGAGATGATTCAATGGTTGGCACCATTATCCCACCATCTGTGGTATCTTTCAGGTAAGATGATAGGTTATATAATTATGAACATGAGGTCTCAAGTGGAAGATCACTGGAATGTCATTTAAGAAGAAACAGGGACGCCCTCATCCTTCTTGTACTTGTATAGAAGAAACAGGGAGGCCCTCATTCTACTTGATACAATACTTGGTGAAAACTTACTTTTTTTTAATGCCTTGCTTGGTCTGGGACCTCTGTATCTACAGACTATGAACTTTTATTTTTCATCTTAATAATTCTCAAAAATTGGGATGTAGCAGAGGAATTTAATTACAAGATAGCAGAAAAACTTAACGATGAACATGCACGTGTCAAAACAAGATTAATTTTTGTTTTTTTTTGACGGGGGATAGAGATATTTAATTTCACATAGGTTTCAGATGAAAAAATTGTGTTGATAATTGTGTCATTTTGGGTAAAAAAATCGGGATATTTTGAAATTTTAAGGATTTTTGAAGTGGTTACCATGGTTTTCACTATTCGATTTATCCTGAATACACAGCTGTATTATGATAGCAAATTTTGTAGAGATTACAAATATACTTTAGGATAGGTGTTAATATCTGGATATCTTTTCACTATAATGCCTTATTTTTCAGAATTAGTCACTTTCACTGTACACTGTACATATATGTGTAGATGGGGCTATTTTCAGACAAGTATTTTCCTGGTCAAGCTGGACACTCGACGGCGCAATTAAGTCAGTGAAACAAGAAATGGACATCTGGAAGCAAAAACTGTTTGTGTGAAATTTCACAGTTTTTCAATATTTTATTGCACGGGCGGTGACCACCTTCATGTTTTAAAGTTTAGAGTTGAACATAAATGTTTCCAGGTTGTGAATTACTCGGTATATAAACAGATTCTCTCACTTTCATTGTCATATAATTAACAACTGAGAGAAACATTTGCGTATAACTGTGAACTTTCAGGCTTGACAGATGTTTTTAGAGCACTCAAGCAATGGGAAATAGTTCCTTAAAAAATTGTGTTTGCCATCATCATAACTATTTTGATTTTTCCCATAAGAATACAATTAGCGATAATAAACTTCAATTCTTGTCAGCCTTTTTGTTTTTCTGATCAAGAAAATTAATTTGATTGGTACAACTAGGAACCAAGGGGATCCTACACATGAAGTTTGAGGAATATCTCTCCAGTATTTTCCAAGAAAACGCGATAACAAATTTCAATTATGACAAGAGGAAGGGTTAAGAAGGAGTAGGGTTTTAAAGCAAAAACAAACCAAAGTTCCCCTTTCCAGGCCCCCATCACTTGCCCCTAAAGTTCAGATCAGCGACAGCCTCAATAACGTAAAATTTGATTGTCTTCCTTCAATAATATTTCATACCAAATTTGGTTGTAAAAGAGTAAGAGTAAAGAAGGAGTATAGGGTTTTAAAGCAAAGAATCACTAAAATTCCCTTATTGGAACCCTATCATTTTGGGCACTCGGGGTCAGACTAGCCCCATTTATATAAAATATGATAATCCACCCAAAGGCTAAGGAGGAGTTGGGTTTTAAAGCAAAAATTACCAAAGTTCCTCTTTTGGGGTCCTGCCACTCAGGCCTCAGGGGTCAGATCAAAAGTCTTACACACAGGGCACGAGGACGGACGACGGACGAAGCAAATTTGCTACCAGTCATCCTGACCTTTTGGGTCAGATGACCTAAAAATCCAAGATGGCCACCTGTCGGGCTTTTTTTTTCCTGATAAAAAAAATTCAAATGGCACAACTAGAGACCAAGGGGAACGTTCACATGAAGTATTAGGAATATCCCTCCAGTATTGTTCAAGAAATAGCGACAACAAGGATTTTTTACAGAAGGAGGACAGACGGACTAACGGACCATGATGCAGGGATTTTCGAATAGCGCACCATCTGATGATAGTGGGCTAAAAAAACACTTCACTTACCAAGAGCAGAATCATAGAGTCCACCAGAGCATGGATGGGCAAGTGAATCAAATGTCTGAGCATTGGTTATTTCCTTTACACTGAGGTTCTCGATCTCCGACTCTAGATAGAAGCGGAAGTCCAGACTCTCTAGCCTCTGCACTGCAATATCTGTGTCCATTTTAACCTACAACATCAAAAGATATGTTAGTACAACAGGGAAAATGCCACATGACCAGATAGGGAATCAAACCTGCAACCTCTGAATTCTGTAGGGATGCTGGGATGCTGTGGTCTAGATTTAAACATCGATCAGCTATGCTTAGACAAAATTTAGTTTATTATAGCTAGATATTTACAGTAAAACAGGAGATGGAAAATCACCAAAAGTATCAAATGATATCTACATAAAGCCAAAAAGCAGATGCATGATTGAGTAAAATTTAGAAAAATTATATTTCAAAAATAAATTAAAGCAGTGACGGAAATTAAAAAAAAAACAGAAAATCATCCAGGAACAAGTAGTTAAAATTGTCAGACCAGATAATACAGCATTTTAAGGAAATTGCTTTAACAGTCATAATTCCAAGGGCACTAGTACATGTACTAGTTAGTTACTGTCTATGTACATGACTTTGCCTATTGATAAAGTTTCATCTCACCAACTGTAGTCATCAGTGATCTGTCTGTGTAGGTTACAGGTTTACCTCCGACATGACTCTACCTATAATAATTGCTAGCTAGATTTTGTCTCACCAAGTCTCTTGGTGTTCTGTCAGCATCATGACACTAGTGCTGTTATTTAATATTCATATAACTTACTCTGGTTGACAGTTGTGGTCCTCATTTATAATACTGTGTATATATACTCTATAAGAACCTTTATACCAGGCATTGGGTATTCCATAATTAATATCAATAACTACAAATCACTATGTATGCATACAGTACACCAGGATCATACTTTTTATTAAACCATTGGTGTTGAGCACATTCATTGAGATAACTCGTATTAAAAATTGAGGAATGAAGAAAATTACGTCATGAATCAGGTCTTCAGAAGAAGTGATTTTATCATATTACACACAGTACAGTAATCAAGGAATGGTTAGTGACATTAATTCATTCAATAATCCTCGATTTACTTTCTACAACACAGAAGAAATGGCATACAGGTAAGATGTCTAGCTTTGTCAAATGTTCACAAAGTGCTCAACTGCTCATCTTATTGATGAAAGTTCTTCAATCAGAAATATATTACAATGGTAAATCAATGATGGCGGATAGATGGTGTCGGACAGGGTGGGCGAATGTAAACAAAGCCAAAATGTGATATATTTGCACGTTATTGGTTGTTTCAATACTGTTAAACATCAGTTCACATAAAATTGATGCCCTATTGAAGTTATTTGAACTGTTATTATTCAACATGAAGTGCTAGCGTTCTTCATTAAATATGCCTTTGTCCAGTTGGCATTCATCAGCCAAAATAATTTCCAACTGAAAACAGTTGAATGCTTATATTTACATTTGACATCAATTTTTAAAGACTATATCCAGGAATTTTGCTCCTACCATGATGAATGAACAAATCATCATCGTCAAAAATGGATTAGCCTTTTCAACAGCTATCTTTCGTTATCGCTGATGTGACCATTATGACGTCACAATTATTATGATAATGACGTCATAATAAATGTTTGGAAGTTATGGACTTGTAACCATCAAGTGAGCTTGGTAAAATCATTTAGTGTGGCTGCAGTGGAAACGTAAATATATAAAGATAAATACCCATTTTTAATATACATCTGATTTTATTTGACCTGTAAACTGTATCTTCTTGAGTGTCACACATTAACTTATTTATAATTAACTTAATATAAAAGCAGTGGCCAACCGGAGGCTGTCCCACTCAATAGGGACACCCATTTAAACCCAAGTTAAGGCCATTTCTCTTGTTCCATGTTTTTCAAATAACATTTATTTTGGCAAAACAATACCATGGCGTGTGCATCAAAATGAAAACACATCTGATATAATACTTTTTGTCAGGGGAGACAACTGTAAAATAAATAGTATGTCTTCAAAATCTGTGTACAGTCATATTCAGCATGAATGTGTTGCTTTTAATAGCAAAATATGATGTAATTTAAATTGTGGTTAAAAGTTCTATTTTTTTACTTAATCATAAGTATTTTCGAACTAATTAGCTACCATTTTTGTTTGTTTGTTTTGTTGTTTTTTTTTTTTCTTGGGGGGGGGGGGGGGGGGGGGGGGGGGTTGTTTTGAAGATCTGATTCTGTTCTGCAATCAGGTAGTAATGTAATACTTTTAAATAAAATATAGAAACAAATATGGCTGAGCATGCTGCTACTGTTGAAGTGGAAACGCATCAAAGTCTGTCCATGTGTACATGTTAATGTTACCTGATTGAGAGAGTGGTAATCCCTACATGAAACCTGGAAATGCACACTACTGACGACAACCTTATACTGACTGTTGTAGCATGCAGAGCTATTATATTTTGATAGTTTAATAATACATAATTTATGTTTTAATTCTTATAACAGTAAATTAATATGTCTTTTTATTTCCTACAATTATCCTGCCCAATAGACTTATTGATATTTTATTGTAATTGTTGGCTTCTATTCCACGCTTAATAAACACCGGGAACTAGTACCCTGGAGTTGAGGATGTATTACTATGTCCGACTCCCCAAAGGTTACAGTCAAAATATAACATGGACAAACTGGAGAATCTCAAGATAATTACGAAGCTAGCATTGCAGTGTATCCAGTGTGGCGGATTTGCTTGGCAAGACTAGCGTCCTGCTGGTGTCATCATGGGTTATTGTATATTTTATTCCTTTGGCAAATTAGCTAGCATACACAGATACTTACAATAAAACGTTTTAATCATCCATCCAGCTTTCGTTATTCATTTCCCAAACACGAAACACGTGGGGTGACAGAAACCATCATAATCTATGTAGATAATTTACACTGAGCACGCGTCCGATTCAAACGCTTTATTGATCATAACACAAGGTGGTACCTAAAAGAAAAAATGGCAGTTGATCGTATCCGGAAAGTATACGATTTTGATACGTATAGTTATACTGTAGACAAATTGTGCAATTTTCTGTTCAAAATCTTTGCATAACAATAAAGATTTTTATACTTGGTATTATTTCAATGTCCGTCACGAGTACTGTTTAGTACATACATTATGTTCATTTTATGCATTAATTTCATTTTTAACATTTTATAAAATAAAGTTAAATTGAAATAAACTGGGCATATTAAAGGAAGTCTAGATGTTAAGACCAATTTTGTAAGTAATGTACACGGTAGGCTTACAGGTACGACGTTATAGATATCTACAGTGTATTGGTCTCTGGCACAGCTCAAATAAAGGCTTATGATTCAATAGGCCATGTCTGTAGCCTGATCTGTTTGAACTACATATGTATGCTATAACATTTGTATAAGCTGTTGCTTGGCTTCGTTACTTAATGCGCCAAGTAAAAAATAAACGACGCCATGTAACAGCTGATATTTACTCAGATTTAAAGTCCACACATTAATGACATTATCAGGGACGTACGTACATACAGGCACAGGGGGAGGCGTGGACCTACGTACATCACAAAAAAAAAAAAAAAAAAATTGTCAGATTAAGAAAATAGCCTCTCCCGAGTATGGCCCGTCCCTCGACTATAAATCCTTGACATGTAGTCGTGGGGCGCGTCATACACGGGAGAGGCTATTTTTTATATCACAATTATTTTTTTGTGATGTACATGCAGGTCCGCGCCTATACACCCTGAGCACACACGGACGTACATTCGTGGTCTATATGTCCCTGACACTACATATATGCATACATTTCAATCTTGTTTTTCACCTGAATCAAAATATTTCTATCTCAAAATTCAATTAAAAGGTTTTAAGTTTACAATCCTCTTTTGTTTGTTACCCATCACTGGTTGATATTTTATAGACAATATTAATTGCGTGTTGTATTGGTTTTTATGTCGTTTCCCCAACATATGTATATGTAGATTATTGTATGCTGTATGTAAATTGTGACTAAGTGATTTTAGACAGGATACCCGTTTTCTACGACTCGTCCATGTGCGTACACTGTTTCAGATTATGACCCCGTAGTAAATGAGGTGTATTTGCCCGTTACACCACTGTGGATTCTAATGACCCCGGTTCCATATTCAACGTTGAAAATGGACCCCACGACATACTTACCCATTTCCATATCATTTGCTATAAATGACCCCGGTTCCATATCTAACGTTGAAAATGGACACCACAACATACTGACCCATTTCCATATTATTTTTTAAAAATGACCCCGTTCCATATTCAACGTTGAAAATGGACCACACGACATACTGACCCATTTCCATATCATTTGCTGAAAATGACACCGGTTCCATATTTAACGTTGAAAATGGACCCCACAACATACTAACCGATTTGCATATTTAAAAAAAAATGACCCGGTTCCATAATCAACGTTGAAAATGGACACCACAACATACTGACCCATTTCCATATTATTTTTTAAAAATGACCCCGGTTCCATATTCAACGTTGAAAATGGACCCCACAACATACTGACCCATTTCCATATTATATGTTTAAAATTACCCCGGTTCCATATTCAAATTTTACAATGGATCTCGGTTTATGAAAAAAACGAACGCTTAAAAGGACAAATTGTTTATCCATGTCGATCAATATCATATACATGATTATCTTATCATTGCTTGAATTTATACGAAAGGTCATTATATGGGTTAACAAAGGTCAAATGTAAATATCGATCAATATCGTATACATTTTATATGCATATCTATTACAGTTTGAAGATAAACCAAAGGTTATTATATAGGTTACCAAATGTCACAGTTCGCTTCGTCAATCAATGTCGATCAATATCATGTACATGTTAACTATACATTTTGTATATGCATAATTTATATCAGTCATAATTTATACCAAAGGTCATTATACGGGTCACCAAAGGTCACATGTCCAATTGTTAATCAATGTCGATCAATATCGTGTACTTGTTACAGGAATATCTTATCATAGTGACAAGTTATACCAGAGGTCATGATATATATCACCAAAGGTCGAAGGTCAAATTGTTTATCAATGTTGATCAATATCGTATACAGTTCATATGCATATCATATTACAGTTTGAAGATATACCAAAGGTCATTATATGGGTCACCAAGGGTCACATGTCAAATTATCAACAAATGTCGATCAATATCGTGTACATGTCATATGCATATCTGATAACAGTGACAAGTTATTCCAGAGATCATTTTATGGGTCACCAAAGGTCAAAGGTCAAAATGTCAATCAATGTCGATCAATATCGTATAAATTTTACATGTATATCATATTACAGTTTAAAGTTATATCAAAGGTCATTATATGTGTCACCAAAGGTCACAGGCCAAATTATCAATCAATGTCGATCAATATCGTGTACATGTCATATGCATATCTGATAACAATGATGAGTTATACCAAAGGTCATTATATGGGTCACCAAAGGTCACATGTCAAATTTTTAATCAGTGTCGATCAATATCGTGTAGGTGTTATATCAATATCTTACCATAGTGATAAGTTGTACCAAAGGTCAAAGGTCAAATTGTGTATCAATGTTGATCTATATTGTTTACATTTTATATGTATATCATATTACAATTTGAAGATATACCAGGTCATTATATGGGTCACCAAAGATCGAATTGTTAATCAATATCAATCAATATTTTATGCTTGTTAAATTGTATACAGATTTGTATCTTATAACAGTGCTGTTATTCAGAGCAACATGTAAATGTGGCTCACTTTTCAACGGGCTACACATGGAAAAGAGAGACCTGATGGGGTCCATTTTCAACAGGAGAGTAAGTTTTCCACGGCGTCCCGGTTCCATTTTCCACGAGGGTCCATTTTCAACGTTACATCGGCTTTATCACTGTTTGGTAACATAATACCTCAGTATTGAACTGCAACAGCTGGTTTGTCAACATTCTATCCATACTGTCAATATACTCCTTTCCTTCTGCCTTTAACCTACTTGACGACCTCCATCAAGAGAAGTCTGGAAATCAATGGTACAAGTCGCATCAAACCGGTACTGGATACAGAAGTGGGAAGGGGGAAATCTCCAAGATCATCCCTAAAATACATGTACCTATATTTTCAAAAATCAACTTAGTAAACCGCACCCACTATCTGAAACAGCTACAAATCCCAGACAGGTTAAACAGCTATAAAAGCTAGAAGTTAACTTCATCACGAGGAATGGGTTTCCAGATTTGAAGGAATGTACAATAGAAAAAAGGGAGTAAATTTGAAGCGAAAATCTACCGAGGTATCACCGTTACCCCAGTGATAGTCCTTCAGGCCCCTATTTCTGATCTCCATCAAACCGCTAAATGCAGAGTTAACAGAGCGTATGATAAGTCAAAATTTAAATCACTGTCTCCGCTAAATGATCGAACTAAAAAAATGATCTCTCTAGCCGAGAGGTATAGTGCGGATAGTATTTACCGGGTTTGCATACTTCATCTCCAGGAAAGAACTAGTCCTCGAGTTCACCTTGGGTAAGAGCGATGCTTTCGGCAAGCAGCGATCAGTATAACTTCCGGTTTCCTATAATTTCACCAATGACAGAGTGCATGGTTAATTAAATTTAAATCACTGCCTCCGCTAGGGATCATGAAAGCCATTCACTTTCAGTGGAAGCAGACTGTTATTGAGAAAGCTAATACCTCTCGTAGCCTATACCATCTAAATGTGGAAGCATTCCACTCTGAATCTCACCATCCTAATCTGAATTTGAGAGACGTCACTTGGTTCCAACACGTCTACTTATTGCGAAGAGTCCATATATTCTCCAGGCAAACCGAAGTGCGTTAAATCAGAACAAAGTTCAAGCAATCTGTCTATTATGTGGAAAGGCCGATGAAACTAAGGAGCATTTCTCATGTGTGAATCTCTTCAAGATGATACATGATACATGACCTGTTTGCTTTCTTAAAGTGGATGCTGCTAGTTTTATGTAGAACTCTTATTAACTGTACACCTAATCCATGGAGCATGAACTTTCGTATTCTTCTTATTTGTGTTGTAGCTTAACCAGTGTTCTTAATTTGTGTAAGGACTTTCAATAAGTTATTACTCCAGATAGTGGATGTCTATTATGAAAAGGAAGCTATGTAATTCAGATGCAGAATGGTGGTGAACAACGAAAATGCATACTTAAGTGACGATGAATGGAAGGTCCCTGCACTGAAGAACTACATGAGGCAAAATGGCCAGTGCGTTACGGGTAAGAAAGCAGATATGAAGGAATGGGCCAAAGGAGTAAGGAAATTGTAATTGAAGGACACAAACAAAGTTCAAAAGGACAACGCAAATGTATTAGCCTTAAAAAAGGAAAAGTAAACAACTCCACTTAGTGAAATCATGCCGATCCCATCTTTGTTCAAAGGCCGGGCTTCTGATATGAACGATATTCCATACATTATATTGAATGAAGAATATCTATAACATCTTACACAATGCCATAACATACATTGTAAGTATAAAATAAAATAAATCAATGAAATATGAATATATAAATAAAAATAAATATATTCTACATTAAATAAATATAATATTCATTATTTATATTCAATGCAATAATATCACTACTTAATGCTCTTGTGAACATCACCACAAAGAAGACAGATGGCTCACTATCCTGAAAAGTGCAAATGGAAAAATCCATGAAAACTCAAAGTAAGTGATTTTAATATTAAACAACAATCCATGTGGACCGGCTCAAAGCAAATCTCGAGAAAAGGAAATTAACGTGCTAGCGGGTTGACATTAAAAAGAACGGGTAATAAGGAGGAAGAAAGTGTGCCAGCTTTACTGCTAAGAACTAATGACTTACATCCTCAAATTTTGGAAACATTTGCAAATCATAAGCAGACACTAAACCAGATGATAAAGTGAAGGATATACTTGGGGACCGAGATGATTTTACAAAGAAACATTGCACATGAGGAATCAAACATGAACAAGTAGCATGTCAGATTTATGCATATTCTGCGTGTATTAATAGTAAATCATAGCAAGTCCTGATGGTCTAGTGTTTATAAGAGCGGATAATCAACACAATGTCCCACTATAAATCAAATGCTGTATATCAGAAAAAAATGGAATTTTAACCATCAAAATGTTCCAAAGAGACAGATGTCTTTTGTTATTTAGATGAGAATGAGGACAAAAAGAAATCCCATCATCATTTATGTTTACCAGTAGCAGGGACCAAAGGATAATTGATGAACGGAAATCGCTTTCATTTGTTGTCTGGACATTAATTATAAGTTTGACTGTGGTAACTTTTTCATGACCAGACATTCTCTGATTCTATATTACTATATATACTAGCTGTATGGTACAATATACTAATATTATTTAAAAAATAGATATTGATGTTGATGTTTGTGTATTTATTTTAATTATTAATCATAAACTTACTAATGGAATGAAACAAAATATATGAGAAGTTATTTGTTTAAGGCTTTACATATAAATGATATTTCTTTAAGCTTAAAACTATAACACTGCAAATGTTTAACATATTTCAGATATGAATCAACATAGCAAATAAATGATATAATGAAGAAATGCAAATCACTGTCATTCTAAATAATCACAGATTTTTAAAAACTAGCAATAATTATAATTATACTCTGATTAGATGAAGATGGTTTTTAACTCGCCGGGACAAAGTTCATGGAGAATATTACTATACCGTCTGAGTAGTAACACAGGTTTAAGTTTGTTAAAATAATGTATTAAATTCTTATGAGTATACAGCTTAGGAATTTGACATATGTGTTCTTTGTGTCAAGATCTTTCCATTGGTACTGCATTTGCAAACCTGTTGACAGTGGTCTTTGACCTAGTTTTAAAAAAGTATATGTAATTCCGAATTTCAACCCGGTCGGCCAGCTTTGTTGTCTTCTGGCAACCCTTGCTTATTTACCTTCGTGTACCAAAATCAAACTTCTTTGTTAAACATGACAAATACTTGCCTTCAGTTGATAATGGAAAAACAAACTTGACAAAAGAATGTAATGAAAATATAGTATATAAGATAGCATAATTTATAATTGATATATTAAATAAATAAATAGATGAAAAAAAATCAAAGGTCAGTTTTTGTTTTATTACAGTGTCAAATGTATATATAAAATATCACGTGTACAGCGTAAAAATGATTTGATTAAACAAATAAGATTGACATCCAACCAATATTGGTTTATGGTACAGGTGGGAAAACTCCGCAAATGGGTAATGCTCCTGCATTTGAGTCACAGTAACTTCTTTGAGTAATAAATAATTTATTCAAATACATTTCAAAATATTTGAAACACAAACTTTTTTTTACATATTTGTAACATAACGGGTTGTCATATTTTTAATGTGTCCCTCTGATAGCCAAATCAACTGTTACACAAAAAGAGAAAATTCAGTTGACTGTTCCCTCCATTGATTATTATCAGTGATGGGAATCGGTTTCACTTTCAAAATCGATAATCGGAAACTCGAAGCCGATCGATTATCGATTATAATCGGTTTTCTAAATTTAGTACAAAATTGTCCTTTTGTAGAAAATGTATGTACATTGTACATCTAAAGTATATTCATATCACATATGTGTATTTTCATTTGTTATGTTCAAGCTCTCTATCGAAAGGCCCTACGAACTTGAACTTCGTTTCTCATATTCTACAAAGGTGTTTACGCGCGCCTCTCCAGGAACTATCAGGGATAGGCGTTTGGATACATAGTGTGGGCGACAACCCACTCAGCTATCCGCTTTAGGAGCGTTATACTATGACAAACATCCTGGTGACCTCACAACCACCACGAATGCGTAAACAACAAATGAACAAGTATTTCAAAGATACAAGACATAAGGATGAATATGTTCTTAAATGTCGACAACCAATTCCATCTGTATCTTAGAAGCAAGGAGTGAGAGAAAGATCCAGGTGTACCATTGGCAGAATTGGAGATATTTGATGTGTTCAAATATACGTTCATGGAAATCTATAAAAAATGTATAGTGAAGATAATATTAAGAATGAAATTTGACTTGATGTTATGAATATTCTATTGCGAGTCTTACTCAATTATCTAATTACATTTTATAGGCTTGATTTTCTTGGACGAATTGCTGTTTTCATTTGTATCATTTGTATAAAAGTTTGTACTGATAACCAGACTAATTACAGAGGTGTGATATTTATCATATAGGTATATCACTTACATTAGTATTTGAGAAAAAGTAGAATCAGATGAAGGACATATATGTTATAACAAATGTTAAGCTTAAGTTAAGCCAGAGTTTTCTACTATCTATGTAATTTTGTAACTTTGGTAAATAAAACAATAAATCACTAATACGATAAAGGGCTCGCGGATATTTACCAGTATTATTGGTGTGATGTTTAAAGTGCGATAAGACGCGAATCTAGTTGTGTAATGCTTCAAGTGCATTCGAGTACTTTTCATGAGATTGACGTGAAAATTAGTTTGTTATTCATATATTTTAAACTTGTAATATGTGAACAGCTTTGATACGGATATATTGTTTTGTTATAACAGATTACTATCATTATTTGTTTGCTCACACTTGTCGACATTATTTCTTCCATCAGGTATATTGAGTACTCATTCTTTTAGATATGAATTAATTTCGATAACGTGATTAATGTCAATTTCTTTAGTGGCCTTCAAAATTCGATGATACATTTGTTAGATATATTCACATCCCTGCTTATGTAGTGCGATAAATGCGGGGTTCATGCTACGCTTATGTTTTCAGATTCCAAATGCATTTTTCAAAATGAAATGTAATGCAAAGTCATAATAAAATATCTTTCAACAATTTATTACAACTCACAATAAACAAAAACAATATTAGATCATCGGGCCTGTAACGCTCACTTTGATTTTTTGGTAATTATGGCAAAGCACTCATATTACAAATACTTTTCCCATTTTGTGACCTGCCTATCAGTACCATGTCTTTCTTCTACTTTTCCTATTTTGTGACCTGCCTATCAGTTCCATGTCTTTCAGTCTACTTTTCCCATTTTGTGACCTGCCTATCAGTACCATGTCTTCCTGTCTACTTTTCCCATTTTGTGACCTGCCTATCAGTACCATGTCTTTCAGTCTCCTTTTCCCATTTTGTGACCTGCCTATCAGTACCATGTCTTCCTGTCTACTTTTCCCATTTTGTGACCTGCCTATCAGTACCATGTTTTTCAGTCTCCTTTTCCCATTTTGTGACATGCCTATCAGACCAGTCTTTCAGTCTACTGTTCCCATTTTGTGACCTGCCTATCAGTACCATGTCTTTCTGTCTACTTTTCCCATTTTGTGACCTGCCTATCAGTTCCATGTCTTTTCAGTCTCCTTTTCCCATTTTGTGACCTGCCTATCAGTACCATGTCTTTCAGTCTACTTTTCCCATTTTGTGACCTGCCTATCAGTACCATGTCTTCCTGTCTACTTTTCCCATTTTGTGACCTGCCTATCAGTACCATGTCTTCCTGTCTACTTTTCCCATTTTGTGACCTGCCTATCAGTACCATGTCTTTCTGTCTACTTTTCCCATTTTGTGACCTGCCTATCAGTTCCATGTCTTTCAGTCTGCTTTTTCCTTTGACTAAATTTATCGTTCCTATTCCATCTGCCCATATCGCTGAGGTTACATTTGACATTTTACATTCCCTCTTCAAAAGCAAAGTATGCATTAATGTGATTCTTGTTTCCTTCCTCCTTTGACCTATGGATCAACGCCAGTGACCTTTATTTTAGTGACTTTGGTCTTCGGAAAGTTGACTCTTTAATTCTGACCAACTTTGATTCATAGTGACATAATAAAATGTTTACCAGTAAAAATACATTTTTTACCCTTATCATTACCATTGACCTTGACCTCTAGTTAGTTCTGTTAACTTCAATCCGAAGTTTAAACAAAATTGATTACTCTTTACCCAAGGATAATATGGAACAAAATCCTTTCTTTGCTGAAGAAGAAGGATTTTAGATCATTCACTATATATCTGTTATTGCACCCCCTCCCCACCCGACTCCGCCGTTTATACTGAATTTATTCCTTTTTACCGAAGGATGTTTCAGACAAATTTTGCCCTAAATCCACGAACTCGAACTCTTTCATGACTGACGGACGACGGAAAGACGACGGAGGCAGCATCGTTTAATAAACACACAGGCCAGGTGAGCTAAAATACCCAGTTCCTTCCTAAATATTTTGTTCATAAGTTATAAACAGGCCACCCATTCCGCAGAACCGAACCTAGTCCGAGTCACGTGCCCGATGTCTGAAGTACCAGATAATTATGATATATATCATGCTAAGATGTATTATTTTCATTCAAAAATATTTTATTGATAAACAACTGGATTGAACATCAGGCTTAAGCCTATATCAAAGTTCTATTATCATATTGAGAACACAATTACTCAAAATCAAGAATAAACGAAGCAAAATAAGAGTAAAACTTCCCAGAAGTGATGTCGAAAATGATCTTCAAGCATTCTCAGACATGAAGTGACATGTCACAGACGCCTCTCAATTCTCCCAAACACTATATTAGAATTAGGTACATCGCATGGTAGCTATGACAGAAGATAGCAGCCATAAAAGACTGCTTTCCAGATGAATAGCCATTTCCCTCTAGTCAGTCAACCTTTTGGTTGATAATAATGGCGGTATATCGGCAGGAGAAGCAATCCAAATATGATATCTTTGTTTTTTAAAAGAAAGAATGTGAATGTCAAAGCGTTTATGGGATCTACCTTATTCGATGCAAAGAAGTTACTGCAAAAATTACAGTTAGGTTAAAAAAAAAACATTTAGAAAATACATAGCCAAAACATGCTAATGTGCAATGCAACTAGTCATTTGAACTGATATAAATCCACCATCTTGTCACCTTACAAACTAACTGACAAAACACAATAATAGCACATGGTCATACAACAGCAAATCTAAATAACCAGTCCACAGTTAATAATACAATCAGATAACTATACGATTGTAATCATACTAATTAAAACAATAACGTATACTATCCTATATAAATATGTAATATGATTCCACCTGCATGTTCTCTCCAAACCCTCCTATTCTGTAAATCTACTCACTCGCGTAATGCTCCTGTTTTGGTGACCGTTATATCTTCATTATTACATATTAATTATGTCTCAAGCTCTATCGAGTAATGTAAAAGACTCCTACACATAGACAAAGCCAAGTGATCGGGCAGGTGTCAGGCACCTATTGATGTTGATATCTTGGCGAAATGTCAACAAATAAAATACCACCATATATATATATACATATAATATACATGTAGTACGACTAAATTTGTTGTAACAATCAAAGTGTCTTCCTTCCTCTATTTTCTTCATGCTATATCTACTGGCATTGATCAGATACCTAGGTATCCTGACTAGATAAATACTTTATATACAAGTATTCCAGTAAAAATGGATAGCTATAGTAATACCAATACCTACGTAGGGATGTACATACCTACACATCTTTATCCAAAATACATCTATAGACAGCATTTTACATCAAAATACATTTATATCAATTACACATAAGCCATGTATAAAGTCGTTTTTGGATGATATTGAAAATGCAACACACAAATGAGATTTTTTACTATATCTAAATTATAATCCATGTTATATACATGTAGAGATCGGAGTGATTCCCCTGTTAGTTTCGGAGAAATAACACTTAAATATTTAAGAGCAGACGACTGGTAGATGGACCATGGATGAACGCTGATTTGAACAGCCTGATTTCTGATAATGAAAAATAGATGTAGGCAAACATTGTAAAAACGCAAAACAATAAATAGGTCCATATCTATAGCCTCAAGCATATGTGGGGTTGAAATACACCAATACTTTCTGATTTCATTTGTATTCTATCCAGCCAAAACTGCTCTATGCAAATGTCTCGTATATCGCCTCTATGAGGATTCACTTTCAAGTAAGAAGAAAATCAATCATCTATGTTTGCTCGCCGATGCTGTGCTCCTAATGCCGCGCGACACCGAAGATATATTTGACGTTAGTTAGAAGAAGCTGTCGTTGTTTTTTTCAAATTGTCAATTGTCATCTGGATAGTTCAAACATAAACTGTCAAATTCAGGAAATGAAACAGTACGTATGTGCCGCATGTAGCTATACATGTATGTTCTGATTTTGAATACGATTACAGTGTCATTGCCATTTTTGTACAAATATAAGAATTTCTTGTTTTCTCTAATTCTTGCGATCAACACAAATTA
Organism: Pecten maximus; assembly: GCF_902652985.1. Lineage (NCBI taxonomy): Eukaryota > Metazoa > Mollusca > Bivalvia > Pectinida > Pectinidae > Pecten > Pecten maximus. Next base: position 4,162,009 of record NC_047018.1, on the reverse strand, counting down.
GCTCATCACATTACAGTTATTGTCATTCGCCTTCTAGCCGTAGCATTGGTCCTGTCGATATCGAGATAGATGGACGATGTCACTGAGACGTGAGGCAATGACACTCGTTTTGCCCATCTACTGTAATCCCTGGTCTGTTCCACTAGGATATCTACATCGGATGACCGCTTAAGGAACTCTGGCATGTATGTAAAATTGTCCCTCGGAATCAATGTAACTGGCTGGCATTTTGGAACGGATTCTTCTGGTTCATTAGATGATAGTGATTTCAAGTGCAGGGACTTTTGAATAGCTTTTCTGGAACGAAAACTGGTAGCAAGTAGGAGCACTGTCTGCACCATACATTGTATGATGAAACATACCAGTACTGCCGTTTGGAAAGTTTCATCACTCTGGACATGACGTGCGGCGACAATGAGGAATAGACGTATGATGACTATTATAGTGATAGCTGTATTTATCACCGGAAGTAGTGACGTTGTCCTCATCTCATATATAGATATGCTGGCATTACAGGATTGGTCGATGACGTTTGCTGATGTAGATTCCACATACATCATCCTTCTTGGTGAGACAGATACAGAATTTCGAGTGAAACTTAATTCTGTAGGGACGACAAAACCCCCACTACATAATGAGCGATTGTGCAATGACATCAGAGAAACAATGATGATGATGATACAAGGTACTGACATGACCGCCAGATTGGTACCAACGGGTAGCCATTCTCCACTGAGGTAACAGGATTGAAATCCGTCGATATGCGGGGAGTTATCTTGGGAGGCATGTCTTTGATCTTTAGGAAACAATGCAATAAGGACTGAAACACAAAACAATACAATGTTGTTAAAGCTATCATTAATATAGGGCACTGTGAAAAAAGCTCGCACTTGTGAAGTCGTGAACATTACCAAACTTTAAACACTACTTGTGGATTTATTTGTTCTGAACATTTCTGGATACTTTTTAGATACAGTTCACAACACTACTGGATACTCCTTATATGTAGCATACAACACTATTGGATACTCCTTATATGTAGCATACAACACTATTGGATACTCCTTATATACAGTATACAACACTACTGGATAATCCATATATACAGTATACAACACTACTGGATAATCCTTATATACAGTATACAACACTACTAGATACTCCTTATATACCTTACACAACACTACTAGATACTCCTTATATACAATACAAACCACCTCTGGATACTTTTTATGTACCGTAAACAACACTACTGGATATTCCTTAGATACAGTACACAACACTACTGGATACTCCTTATATACAGTATACAACACTACTGGATATTCCTTAGATACAGTATACAACACTACTGGATACTCCTTATATACAGTATACAACACTACTGGATACTCCTTATATACAATACAAAACACCTCTGGATACTTTTTATGTACCGTAAACAACACTACTGGATACTCCTTATATACAATACAAAACACCTCTGGATACTTTTTATGTACCGTAAACAACATTACTTGATATTCCTTAGATACAGTATACAACACTACTGGATACTTCTCAATACAGTATTTTATGTTCAAACCATTCCAAGCCATGTAAACTGTCCATGTTATATAAAAAGAATATGCTAATAGACTAATCGAGAATGTTTTCATACTCCTTAGATAAAACGCTATATAATCTAGCCTACCTACCAGCAATGCCTAAGAATATTATGGAGACTGCTAGTCCAGTTCCGCGAGAGATTTTCATTCCTCGCTTCCTCACCACCATGGAAAGTCTAAAATAGAAAGCACTTGTAATACAAAAAATTCCAATCATATACGAAACATTCATGTTGTGTTAATGTAACCCGGGTGTCTGTCGTTTATACGGACAAACCTGTTCATCAGTTTTTAAATATTATCTACCTTGACAGACCTGTAGATGCTATTACAGACCTGGGAAGTTTTGTCAAGGCTCGTCTGAAACAATATTAAATCACCTGGTCCGTATTATTTCATAAACGAACAACACTGGTCCAAATGGTACAACTGGTCCAGCCGTTTTAACCTCAAAACGAAAACACTAGTTGACAATGGTAGGAGTGTGATGGGGCTGTATTGTTTGCGTTCGTGGCTGGGCAAGTTTGAATATGTTGTATGAATGTTTGTCTTGTCTGTTGTATGTTTTGTGTGAGTAGATACAATGTGATAGATATAAAGTAATTTATGTAAAAACTGCTAGACTAAACTCCTATCATTGGCATGATAAAAACATCAATAAAGTAACGCTTATTCTGTAAAGATACTCTCCTCTCGAATGCCAACACCATCCTCAGGAAGCAGGACAGCATACTGACGATCTCGATAGCCATTCCTAGGCTTAAACAGAAGGTGTCACCAAGATCCCAGAATTTGGTAATCAGGGACGTCGCAACAACCAACTGTATCAGCACCACCAGTAATATATCACATAGTAACATCTGGGTGAGTAGGTCAACTGGGTATATAAAACAGAAATAAAGTAATATTATTCATAGATACGTCTTTTAGGCTAAAGAATAAGAATAAATCGACTGTTCCTCGTTTATCTATAAAACCTACATCTAGTGATGTCTCCATCTATGGATAGGGTTAATACAAGATATTAGTCCAATATTGGTACACAAAACATCGGTTGCTAAATAATATCAATGACTTGTTTGGTAATCTAATATATACATTTAATAATGAGACGTATTTACATTGTTGTCTTATAAGCATCTTATATCACTACTAGTATGTTAACGTACTATTTCTGAACTAATCATTCCGGCGACATGCATTAGGTGTGATCTGTCATAACCGATTAACACTGTCACAAGTGATGACGTGAAATAGGTGGGAACTATCACAACTGATGACGTAGACAAGGTGGGAACTATCACAACTGATGTCGTAGACAAGGTGGGAACTATCACAACTGATTACGTCGACAAGGTGGGAACTATCACAACTGATGACGTAGACAAGGTGGGAACTATCACAACTGATGACGTAGACAAGGTGGGAACTATCACAACTGATGACGTAGACAAGGTGGGAACTAAGATAACTGATGACGTGGACTAGATCGGAATTATCACAGCTGATTACGTCGACTAGGTGGGAACTATCACAACTGATAACAGACAAGGTTGGAACTATCACAACTGATGTCGTAAACTAGATGGGAGCTTTCACAACGAAAGGCCGATAAGATGGGAACAAGGCTGGAAATAGCATAACTGATAACAGACAAGGCAGGAAATATCGCAAATGATGACAGACCAGGTTAGAAATATCACATCTGATGACTTGGACGAGGTGGGAACTAAGATAACTGATGACGTGTATTAGGTGGGAACTATCACAACTGATGACGTAGACTAGATGGGAACTATCACAACTGATGACGTAGACTAGATGGGAACTATCACAACTGATGACGTAGACTAGATGGGAACTATCACAACTGATGACGAAGACTAGATGGGAACTATCACAACTGATGACGTAGACTAGATGGGAACTATCACAACTGATGACGTAGACAAGGTGGGAACTATCACAACTGATGACGTAGACAAGGTGGGAACTATCACAACTGATGACGTAGACAAGGTGGGAACTATCACAACTGATGACGTAGACAAGGTGGGACCTATCACAACTGATGACGTGGACTAGGTCGGAATTATCACAGCTGATTACGTCGACAAGATGGGAACTATCACAACTAATGACAGATAAGGTATGATTAATCACAACTGATGACGTAGACTAGATGGGAGCTATCACAACTAATGACGTAAGTAAGGCAGACATGGTGTGAATTATCACAACTGATGACGTAGACTAGGAAGGAACTGTCACACTGAATGACTGATAAGGTGGGAACTATCACAACTAGGCGAGAACTGTCACAACTTATATAATGCCACAGGGCTTGCTGGGAGCTGTCATATCTGATGTCATAGGCTACATGGTTTGTCATACATGTGAGACTTCGTACTGTCCTCCTGTGAATCTCGATGATCACTAGCAAGTTTCCAATGGTCAGCAGGAACACGCACAGTAGTAGGGAGAGTGCGAAAACATAAGCCCAAAGCTGATTACACCACAGCTACAATGAAAAACAAACAGTCGTTTTAATGTAACACAAATAGGCACAGACGTTGGTTCTTGGGGAAATTTTCTCCTATTCGAGAGATATTTTATCTGTGTTTGTATGACTATGTGTGATTCCTTTGTAGAAAGACTGCGTTTTTAATGTTAAAATATGTGTGTATATGTGCACAAACGCTTGTCAATACGGCTGTTACATTGGAGGAATCACAACATAATAGTTACCATCATTCTTGCTTCGTGATGCGAAACTCTTTATTTCAACAACAAGATAAACTAAAGTTAAACTGCCTCGGACATTTCATTCATGATACTGACCTGTCGGTAGAGAACGGGCCTTCTCCTCACGAACGTGTTAAATGATGCTGTTCATATTTAAACGACAAGGAATCGAAACTTAAGATGTCTCAGTACAGTTGTGCCGAGAAAGATTTGAGAAATAACGAAACGGTTTGTAATCAATGATGAACCTCTCCACAAATATTTTAATGTGGTATATTTATTAAAGGATAGTTACAGAAACATAAAAACAGGTATTTCAATGTCAATCCTTTGATTTGGATAAAATGACCTAGTTTATAATTGGTATATAATCAGAAACAACAGAATTCAGAGAGCTTATCTAAAATATCTATTTTTGTGAAAACGTTATAATACACTATATAAAAGTTACAAAAGAGTACTGCTCTTCGCCTTTCCATGCCTGTTCCCTCCCAGCACGCTGAGCGTCTTCCACACTGACTGTGCAGGAAAACCCCAGCTTCTAGCCTCCAAAGGGAACAGTTCCACAGTTCAATGTTTGCCATCTCTGCTCCCTACACTTCGCCAACAAGTCCTTATACTTTGCACGATTCCTCTCGTTTGCTTGCACACGCCTCTATTCCAATGGCACAGTCGGTACTACTAGTAGTATCCTTTTCTTTCCCTTAGATCACAGCACGACCTCTGGCCTAAGATATGTCTGGACTTCGGAAAATATTATTTCCGTGTAGATACTTTCTCTTTCTAGGATTTCTGCAAGCTCCCGGAATCCATCATGTTGCCATGTGTAACGGCCTTGTGTCAATGCCGTCTTACAGCTTGTTAGCACATGGTTCAACTTCCCTCTCTTGCCAAGGATCACACATTCTGGGTCGGGTACCAATGCCCATCCAAGGAGAGTTACTGGTGATAGTAGAACATCATAGACTGACCGTAGCAGGAATTTCAGTTGCGGTGGTTGATACCGCCAGATATCCTTCCAGTCAAATACCGTTCCTAGGTATCTCATCTGCCCTTCTCCATGATTGTCTGTGCGCTGTTTCTAGACCCTGTCTTCCCTGACATACTGCCCCAACCATATCTGCTTTCTACGCCAACAGCCCTGCTTGCCGACAACTTCCATCCTTGCCCTTATATGAACGTCTGCCTGCCTGCCTGATGTTCTCATCTTTTGAAGTCTTCAGTGTCATGATGAGTCTGGTTTTTCCCTACCTTGTACTTCTCTATTAGCGAGATGATTATCAATTGTAGCTTGGACTTTCTTCTATACAATCCTATGCTAGAGAAAGAGAGTGGCACCCTCAGCAAACGCCGTAAATGCCTTGATGATTCTCTCTAAGCCTTCTACTTAGTTACACCCATCTCGTATAGCAACTGTGGCCAGGTCAGCCAGGGGAGCAGGCCATGCTGGAATATCCTGGCCTTGAACTTGCCAGGTCGTCCCATCTTGTCGATACTCCTCATCCCCTCTGATGTTTGCTGCTCTAGTCGCATGATGCTGCTGGTGACGCGGAGGTTACCATCGTACCATTTCCCAAGGCATTTGATTGGGTTACCAACTATCGATGGAATCGTCTCTCATTGGACAGCTGGAACTGCTGTGCTATCTTTCTCTTTCTGATGCCGAGGCATCTGTACTTCTAGGGTTTGAAGCGCATCCGAACCCATGTTGTCGTTTCCTTCAACACAGTCCGTACCAATCACGTCTGGACATGGGTTTCTGGCATAACGGTAAGTTAATCCATCAACCCTTTGCTTGGTGGTTGCCTGATGTCTCTATATACATCCCAATTTCATTTATTTATAAACGTATACACCCTCTCTGTTTACCTGCCCATACAAGTTCTTTAGTTATCATATATGGACATATCTAATGACCCTTGCTCTCGCATACAGAATATGCATAGTTTTTATAATGACGGAAACTTCGATGATATGCATACATTAATAAATGTTAAACGAAACGCTATTTAAAAGTCAATCCCATTTTCTATGAATAACTTTTATTGACGTACAAATACCGGAGTCCAACCCATATCTCCGTTCACAACAGCATTTTGTGCTTACCGTCCTAAGCTAAAAAGTACGGACATGCCCTGTTCTGTACAACAGCGTTATAAGTTCGTTGTCGAGTACCTCATATTGCAGCTCCATAGTAGCGTCATACAGTTTGGTATATGTTTTATAGGGTAGACCACCGAATGCCCTACTGTTCGCCCTGGTAATCCTAGTGCCATATATTATTTGCAGTTTGCTACACATTTAACAGTTGCATTATAGTTAGACGCTCCGACAATGTTATAAAACCATAAAGCCAGTGTAGTGTAACCACCTGTTAATGTCGTCATAGTCTGTGGAGTTGTTGTTGTCCTAAAATGTACCACGCAAGATATAAAATCATTAACGAAGACCATCCAGGAGTATTTGAAGGTCACTTTCATTCCCGGCTTGTATAACTAGATCGTCAGCGTATAAGAGCGCACATATTTGCTTCCTATCAATGTATACTATAACTTGTACATTCATTATGAAGGAGTTAACATTTTTTTATTAAAAAAAAGGGGTTGGGATTATAAATTTCCGGATTTTCAAGGTAAGATAGCAAAAAAAAAAAAAAAAAAAAAATAGCCTCGACCTTTATTTACAATGTAACATCAGTCAGAGCTTACCTCGATTTGTATTAACAATGAAACATCAGATATTGTAATATGGCTTGAGTGTTTGCTTAATTTTCATTGGTCAATTTTCTGTTTTCCTCATAAGGACCTTTGAGAGGGTAGACCTCTTCATGCTAAAAATAACGCAGCTGGAAAATTCCCCAGGCTAGATGGCAGGATGGGGGGGGGGGGGGGGGGGGGGGGGGGGGAGAGAGAGAAGAAACGTATGGCTGTGAGAGAAGGCAGTATGGGGGGACGTATTGCTGTTAGAGATGGCAGGAGGGGGGGGGATGAGAAACGTATGGCTGTGATATATGGCAGTATTGGGGGCAAAGAAACGTGTATGGCTGTGAGAAATGGCAGGAATAGGGGAAAAACCGTTTGGCTGTGGGCAATGGCAGGATTGTTAGGGGAGCAAAAGAAAACGTATAGCTGTGAGAGATGGCAGGATTGAGAGTAAAGAAACGTATCACTGTGATAAATGAAATGTGTAAAGTTTTACCAGACCGAATTACACAAAACGTCACTGAAACTGAAATGATATAAAAATGTTACCCTAATAGTTTTCTTGAAATGGCTTATTCTAGCAATAAATGTTGATATTTTCTAATACATTACAGCGAAGGCGGATAGAATTGTGAACTGTTCTCTGAATATTATTACTGTTTGTAAACGCCATGAAGAATATAATAATATATATAAAACACATCGCTTACCTGGTTCACCGTCGCATTTTGAGAGAAATTCGAGTTCATCTTGGTACTCAAAGAAAATACTTGCAGTCACACTCTTCGCTTCTTTTATAGTGGTGGCGTTCACGACAGCTAATTAGATGCTGTAAATCACGTGGTCCTATCCCGATAAACACACCTTTTATGGATATATCAACTACGTCAGAGCCAAAGGACCTTTTACACTCGAGTTTAACATGTGACAAATAACGCAATGGAAATACTATGCTACACTTGCCAAGAAACAACACAAAGGCATATACTGTCAAAAGAAAGAGCATTTTTGTGATTAAATGCCAGTACTCAATATGTGCCAAATTATAACAAATATAAACATATTCATTTATTTTAACATTTACGATGTATTAAGGCAAAAAAGATGAGGGGCCTTCAAGATAAAAACGCCAAGGACTTTACCTAAAATAAGGGTCACGGTCAGCTCCATCTGTGTTAACTGTTCGTCTATCCACAGGTATGTCCCTTGTCTGTCCGTTTATCCATCCACAGTTATGTCCTTTGGCTTGTCCGTTTGTCCATCCACAGTTATGCCCCTTGTCTTGTCCGCACGTCTATCCACAGGTATGTCCCTTGTCTGTCCGTTTGTCCATCCATAGTTATGTCCTGTGGGTTGTCCGTTTGTCCATCCACAGTTATGTCCCTTGTTTTGTCCATTTATCCATCCACAGTTATGTCCATTGTCTTGACTGTTTGTCCATCCACAGATATGTCCCTTGTCTTGTCCGTTTGTCCATCCACAGTTATTTCCTTTGGGTTGTCCGTTTGTCCATCCACAGTTATGTCCTTTGGGTTGTCCGTTTGTCCATCCACAGTTATGTCCTTTTGGTTGTCCGTTTGTCCATCCACAGTTATGTCCTTTGGGTTGTCCGTTTGTCCATCCACAGTTATGTCCTTTGGGTTGTCCGTTTGTCCATCCACAGTTATGTCCCTTGTCTTGTCCGTTTGTCCATCCAGAGTTATGTCCTTTGGTTGTCCGTTTGTCCATCCACAGTTATTTCCTTTGGGTTGTCCGTTTGTCCATCCACAGTTATGTCCTTTGGGTTGTCCGTTTGTCCATCCACAGTTATGTCCTTTGGGTTATCCGTTTGTCCATCCACAGTTATGTCCCTTGTCTTGACTGTTTGTCCATCCACGGTTATGTCCCTTGTCTTGTCCGTTTGTCCATCCACAGTTATGTTCTTTGGGTTGTCCGTTTGTCCATCCACAGTTATGTTCTTTGGGTTGTCCGTTTGTCCATCCACAGTTATGTCCTTTGGGTTTTCCGTTTGTCCATCCACAGTTATGTCCCTCGTCTTGTTCGTTTGTCCATCCACAGTATGTCCCTTGTCTTGTCCGTTTGTCCATCCGCAGTCATGTCCTTTTGGTTGTCCGTTTGTCCATCCACAGTTATGTCATTTTGGTTGTCCGTTTGTCCATCCACAGTTATGTCCTTTTGGTTGTCCGTTTGTCCATCTACAGTTATGTCCTTTGGGTTGTTCATTTGCCCATCAACAGTTATGTCCTTTGGGTTGACCGTTTGTCCATCCACAGTTATGTCCCTTGTCGTGTCCGTTTGTCCATCCACAGTTATGTCCTTTGGGTTGTCCGTTTGTCCATCCACAGTATGTCCCTTGTCTTGTCCGTTTGTCCATCCACAGTTATGTCTTTGGGTTGTACGTTTGTCCATCCACAGTATGTCCCTTGTCCTGTCCGTTTGTCCATCCACATTTATGTCCTTTGGGTTGTCCGTTTGTCCATCCACAGTTATGTCCCTTGTCTTGTCCGTTTGTCCATCTACAGTTATGTCCTTTGGGTTGTCCGTTTGTCCATCCACAGTTATGTCCCTTGTCTTGTCCGTTTGTCCATCCACAGTATGTCCCTTGTCCTGTCCGTTTGTCCATCCACAGTTATGTTCTTTGGGTTGTCCGTTTGTCCATCCACGGTTATGTCCCTTGTCGTGTCCGTTTGTCCATCCACAGTTATGTCCTTTTGGTTGTCCGTTTGTCCATCCACAGTTATGTCCCTTGTCTTGTCCGTTTGTCCATCCACAGTATGTCCCTTGTCTTGTCCGTTTGTCCATCCACAGTTATGTCCCTTTGGTTGTCCGTTTGTCCATCCACAGTTATGTCCTTTTGGTTGTCCGTTTGTTTATCCACAGTATGTCCCTTGTCCTGTCCGTTTGTCCATCCATAGTTATGTCCTGTGGGTTGTCCGTTTGTCCATCCACGGTTATGTCCCTTGTCTTGTCCGTTTGTCCATCCACAGTTATGTCCTTTGGGTTGTCCGTTTGTCCATCCACAGTTATGTCCTTTGGGTTGTCCGTTTGTCCATCCACAGTTATGTCCTTTGGCTTCACTGTAGGAAGAGAACGCACAACATCTAGGTGTCGAGCGAGTGTAGTGAGAGTTACTGTGTAGGCCTTGTCATGTCACATTGTTTATGTAATACCAAATAAACATGTTGCTTTGAAGTCTATTTTAAAGAAAAAAGAAACAAAAACCAATAATTATCGGGACAAAGTTCGTATAAATCAGTTTAGTATGATGTAAATGTTGAGCCCAGCTATACAGATAGATGTTGTAAAATAATCTCTAAAACGTTGTAGTTTTTACTACGGTAATATGTAATTTTTAGATTTTTCAGATTCTTTTATGGAAGTGAATGACCACTTCCGGATATAGTACACAAACGTTATATATATATATATATATATATATACGATATAGATTTGAATTTTCTGTCGTAGTTGTACCGAGAGAAATATTTATAATATGTATAATTCGCATCCTTGTATGTAAATACATTGCGATCCAGGTATTCATATCATCTTATAGACGACTTCCACAATTATCATGTCAGGGTATCGGGCCGACCATCACTGTGCCATTGAAACGCTCTTTTTTAAGAACGCCGATGTGGCGCAGCGGTATAAGCTGTGGGTATTCCTGGCTAGGCGATTGGGTGCCGTAGATCGTGAGTTCGAGGCCCGGTCAGGGCACGAGTCAAAAAATTGTCTTCCTTCGTCATTTGTGTTACTATATACTGTATATATATATAATTTAGTGTATGGTGTTGTTGGCCATAGTGAACATATTGAGACAATCGTAAATCGTTTTCAAGTCAAACTGTAGCCTGGTCAGTGACACCATATATTATTAATAACCATAGGATAGTGTTAGCCAAACATACTATCAAGATTACATGTTGTAAATGCATACATATTAAATGAGTATTTCCCTTGAATGTCACATAAAACCAGTATCTTGGTGCAAATCATACCAACCCAAAACCCTCTGTTATGCCAACCACCCGCGCAGCTTTAACTTAATTGATTAAAAAAAAAACAAGAAAACACGCCGCTTGGAAATGTAATTGGTCCAATTTATACACTTCTTATTAACAAATATGACTTATTTATGAAAAAGAGTCGATAGTCGAGCAATGACTGAATTATTTACACATTTAATAATTATATGATCTGTAAAATTGATTTTGACCTTATAACTCAAATGTTATCGACTTTGAACGAATGCTCAAGGGACTTTTATCAACAGGACTTACCATTTTAAAAGTTCATTTGATTAACAAGATGGCTACTTAAGCAAGTAGTAGTAGTAGATAAGCGATAAACAGTGCCCCATGAGGTCAAGATAACTAAAGAATGGAACATCATTTAGAGTTGAAATTTTGTGACAAGGTCCACATCGTAAAGAACTGGCTAAAGAGTAGCTGTAATGAGTAGTTGATTGTTAATTTAGTTTAGTTCAATTTAATTGAAAATACAATTAAATTAAAATGCGAATGTCCCGCAAATTAGCAATCATTACTAAACAAATATGTCTAACTTTCCTGTGTCTAAGATGTTGATACATATAACGCCTATAAATATGCACCTGGAGAGAACCAGCAACCAGAGAGTTTCTGTATTTGCGTACTAGTTTTGTGGTTAAAAAGGATTGAAAATGGAGACCACCTTCCTGTTTATTATAGCGATATTTTAAAATGGGAATTAAGAAATGTTGACGGAATGGCTGCAAAATAGGTACAAAATAACTTCTTCCGGCTCAAGAAAATACAATCAAAGCAGGTTAATGATGAAGTGAATTTGGCATTGTAAAACTGAAGGCAAAAAATTACTTCAGGGCAAATTAAGGATGCGAGTACCATCAACGACATGGTGAGATGAGGCTACTACATAGGTAGACTCTTACACAATTTACCAGCATACTTGTCATCAAAAAATAGATGTTTTTGCTATGATACTCCGGCTTGGACTTCAAACATGGTTTATGTCATTATCCAGACACAAGCTGACAAAAGATGGCCAGATCCTATCAGGTTGAAAAAGTTGTTTTTTTACAGACAGTGACCATTTAGATAAAGATTGGTTCAAAAGAATCAAGTATCTTTTCCAGATATTTTGACAACATAGTCTTGAATAATGACCGCAATCCTGTATGCTGTGATGAGCTTCGGAGAGTTGAGTTTTAGAACAGGTTCGCCACATATAAATATGCTACCTTTGAAAAGTGATGCATTACAGTTCCCACAAGGATCTGACAAGAACATCATTGATTATGTCGATGATCATGTTACTGTTCTCGCCAAAGTGATGACACTTCAAGTTTACAAATCATGTTAAAAGAAAGGCAAAACCTTAGGTAGATTTGGATTTCCTTTGCCACTTTTGCGACAGACACCGCTTTTAGAAGAGACAGTTGATGTTTACAATGAAAATGAAATCCAGTGTCATACATCTAAAATGGGAGGATTACAAAGGAGGTTCTGATTAGAGCTCCCAGGACGACCAAAAATGTACAGATGTCAGAAAAAGAACACATTTAATGTATCAGAGCGTCTGAAAAGGACCAAGAGTATTCATTGAAGTAATTCCATCTGAAATCAAACTAAATGTTAAAAGCATGGGAAGACAATTTAGACATCCAGTTTGTACCAGAGGCCTATTCATGTGCTGCATACATTGTGTAGTAAGTTCTATCCTAGAACAGGCATCATTACACACTTCAGAAGGCAATATAGATCTGTATGGTGGCAAGTATTATGGTAACACGATTTGTTGAGATAGTTACGGTGAGTTATTTCATTTTATTAACGCGACAACTCATCGCGACCGGCCAAGTACATGTTCATGTAAATTTCTCTTTTGCCCTTATTTGCTATCTACATCTAGTAAGTTTTGCCGAGGTAAGCTACACTAGGCAATCCCAGGTACACTCTCCGCTTCATACATTTACTGACAGTGAGCAACCGCAGCAAGTCTAACACGTAAGTACAAAATATAGGAATATGTTATAAATCTTGAGAGTAGAACTAAGTTGTTTATTGGTTTTCAAATGAGATAGTGTATTTGATATTTCGATGTAGATTCGGGGTAATATGATAAGTGACCGTAACAAGTGTTTTTTTTATTGTAATCTCAAATACACACACAAGCAAGATTTGAAATGTTTATGGCAATTGTCTCCCCTGGAACGAAGTCTATGACCATACTATGGTGTTACTTATCCCGCGAAGGCGTCTTAATCAACATTTCATCTTTAAGTTCAACGTTTATATCAGTTTCCCAAAAAGTATTAATCAAACATATAATCGCAGCATATGAATATGCTGCGAGCGTCTGGAACCCTTTCAGAATTAACGATATTGATCTGATTGAAAATGTGCAGAGGAGGGCAACTAAACTCATCCCAGGACTTAAAACGCTATCGTATTCGGAACGTTTGGAAAGATTAAATCTTCCAACACTTTCACATCGGAGAACTAGAGGAGATGTCATCAATGTTTTTAAAATAATGAACAATATATATGATAGTCGAGTAACGAAAAACTTTTTCCAAATGGACAATAACAACAGAACTAGAGGTCACTCCCAGAAAAGTTTCAATAAACGATGTCGACGGGATGCAAGGAAACACTTCTTTAGCTATCGAATTGTTGATCTCTGGAACAGTCTTCCCCAACATGTCATAAATGCAGAAACTGTTTATCAGTTTGAAATCCTGTTAGACAATTATTGGAAAAATAACCGGTTTATATATAAAGAACAAAAATCTCCAAATGCTACATGTACATTGCACCGGACTGATATTATTTAATTATTATTTCTTTGTAATTTACTGGATATGGATATAGAGGCTTTCAGCCTGCGTCCATAATGTTTCCTAATAAAACCTAATAAATCCCAAACATTTTTCATTTAGCTGAAATTTATAATTCTATTTGAAATATACCAGCGCAACTATAATGATTTTGTTTTATTGTAAATTCGTTTTACTTTACACAAGACATGCGATACAATATAATTATTATAAATAACTTGTAGATATCTTGTAAAAATGATTTATAAATTTATTATCGATGATGGTTAAACTTTAAAAAAATGAACAGAAAAAGAAAAGAATACAAAAAACAAAAAACAGTAGGACAAAAACAAACATAAATAACTAATTAATTAAAAAAAGGGGAAAATAGAGAAAAAAAGGAACGATCATTGTGCAAGTCTACATTCCTGAACAGAATAACAAACAGAAGAAAGCACAGATAAACACTGCACTAAAACAAACAAAAAAGACAAATGACAAAACAAAAATATTCAAATAGGAACATAAAATATGTAATCCTAGATCAGTAAGGTTTTATTTTAATGTGTCGAGCTGTTGGAGGAGTTAATATATTTGATAGGCATACACGAAAGAAGAATGGAAAGAAATTGTTAGTAAAAGGGAAACCAAACTTTTATTATATTGTATGGATACAATATGGTCGGTAAATTCCGACCATGTAAATACATTTATGTGTGATCAATGTAGATATCATACTGGATATTATTATTATTATTTTTTTTTTTTTAAATTATTTTTTTTTTAAATTTTGTTGTTGTTGTAAAAGTAATATTACATGTAGAGTTGTAGTTCGAAATCTTGATAGTTTTGTTATTTGGATCTTTCACTTATTCAACTCAATTATTCATGGTTTTATATTCTATCTGTAGTGTAAACCTTTCAAAAGAAGCATACTTTTAGCCAAAATCAGTACTTATAACATATAAACCACAATATAGTAGACATGAGACCATTATGTTCCCTACATAACTGTACATGTATATATAATAATCTTTTACATTGCAACTGTTTAGTAGCTTATACCTTTCATATATAATATATATATATCTTATTCATTATCGATCACGTTCATCATATATATTTAGTATACAAGTGATTGTTGTAATCAATATATTCTGTATAAATAATGAACTTATCTATACAATATCCATAGTACATCTGTATCAATACATATAATATAAATACCCACCACTCAATCCCGATACTCAATCGAGTATATGCTGAAAATAAGCTGTAATTTACCTGTATTATTTTATCCTCTTTTCTGTCTTCCTCTTTCTAAAGCATTCATTCTGTTCTTTCTCCTCTATATATTCTCCTTACTCGACTCCCCGTCCTTCCCAAGATGTACGTGCGCACACCAGCTATCACCTACGGCAGACCTCCTTAACTTCTTTGAGATTTTCACCTTTGACCCTCCATGACGGGTAATGATGTTTGCGCTTGGAGGGCTGCCATAGGATGCTTCTATTGTAAGTTGTCTTGTATTCCAGTCACCTTTGTTTTCAACAATGACTTCTTCAGAGTTTTTAAAAGAGTTATCTGCAATCTCAACTGTCTTCATAGGATCTATATTTTATTACTGCAGTTGTCCCACTACATCCAGCATCCGTTTAACGCAACCTTGATAATTTTATTAATAGCTGGGGATATCCACCCAAACCCAGGACCCAATTCTGAAAGTTCGGTCTCCAGTGTCCTTAGTTTGCTCCATCTAAACATTCGTAGTTTGCGTAACAAGGTTCAATATTTGAGTTCTTTGATAGACGACATTGATATAGTATGTATAACTGAGACCCATCTCGACAACTCTATCCCCAACTCTGCAATACAAATCGATGGTTTTTCGGAACCCTTTCGCAAAGATCGTAACATGTTTGGGGGAGGTGTTGCCCTATACTTTTCTGAAACACTTGTAGCTAAACGGAGAATTGATCTCGAATTTGGTCATGATGAAATGATATGGTCTCAAATCAAATTACGTAATACTTTGTATCTAATCTGTAACGTATACAGGCCACCCTCTTATAGTGGCGCTGGTTTGTGGCATCATTTACGACATTCCATTGAAAAAGCACTCGAAGAAACGCCCAATCTATTAATTACAGGTGATTTAAATATTGATTTTCTTAAACCCATCAGAGGTGATCTATGTGATATTTTGTCCAATTATAATTTAACCAACGTCATTACCGAACCCACTAGACAAACCGATACCTCCTCAACCCTTCTTGACCCTATCATTGTAAGTGATACTGTAAATGTAATTTTTTCCGATGTTATTGACATTGAGCGAACTATAAGTGACCATGATGCCGTTTTCGCAATTATAAATATTCCTGTTAAAATCAAACATTATTTTAAAAGAAAAGTGTGGCTGTATGATAAAACTGATATTAATAAGTTAAAAGGAATGATAAACAGTATTCCATGGATTGACACTTTTACCAATCTTTCAAATGTTAATGAAATGTGTAATTTCTTTACTGAAAAATTCCATGATGCTATTGATAAATGTATACCATCCAAAGAAATACTAGTACGCGACAGTGATAAACCGTGGATGAATGGAATGGTTAGACGTAATATAAGGAAAAGAGACAGACTTAAAAAAATAATGTTTAATAATAATTCAGAGTCCAATAAGAATAAATACAAACATATGAGGAATAAAGTAAATAATATGATAAAGAGGGCTAAAGAAATATTTTATGAAAACATTAACACAGTTATAGACAATAGTAATAACAACCCAAAAGTGTATTGGAAACTTCTGGGAAACCTTATCAGAGGTAAAAAAAAACACAGATATATCTCCCCTACTTGATAGTACTACAAATGAAATTATATATGACAACAATAGGAAATGTGAACTGTTGAATAATTATTTTAGCTCTGTGTGTACCCAGTCAGACAATGTCATAGATAAAGAATTACCCTTTTTTGAAAAGAGGACAGATTCTATTTTATCAGAAATACATATAGTTTCCAGTGAAGTTGAAGACATTATAAAAATTCTAGATGTTAAAAAAGCGTCAGGTCCTGACGGTATTAGCCACAGAATGCTACAATTACTTTCAAGTGAAATTTCTATACCACTTTCTTTTATATTCAATTATTCTTTGTCATCTTGTATATTTCCTGAGAGCTGGAAAATTGCTCATGTCATGCCTATATTTAAGGCCAATGATGCAAGCATTGTCTCCAATTACAGACCTATCTCGCTGCTAAGTTGTATAGGTAAACTTTTTGAGCGTGTAGTATATAAGCATATCTACAATTTTTTAATCGAAAACGACCTTATTTATAAGTATCAGTCTGGATTCCTACCAAATCACTCCACAACACATCAACTTATTGAAATATATCATTCAGTCATTTCTTCCTTAGAAAATTATGAACATTCTATCTTAATTTTTTGTGATTTTTCTAAGGCATTTGACCGCGTGTGGCACAAAGGCCTCTTACATAAACTCGACAATTATGGTATCTCTGGACCTCTTCTTCGTTGGGTGGCTAGTTATCTTTCAAAAAGAAAACAAGCTGTATTTATCAATGATTCACTTTCCTCTCTTAAGCCTATAAATGCTGGTGTCCCCCAAGGGTCAGTTCTTGGTCCACTTTTCTTTCTACTATACATAAATGATATTTCCTGTAATCTTTCATCTCTATCTAGGCTTTTCGCTGACGATACTTCTCTATCCTACGCGTCATATGACCTCAACCTTATTGAGACGGAGGCTAAACAGGACTTATTAAAACTTGAAATTTGGTCCAATGAATGGCTTATGTCCTTTAATCCTAATAAAACCGAGGCCCTCGTAATATCAACTAGACAACTTCCTTTTGTTCCGTCCTTTACATTCGACAATACCCCGATTAAAATAACAAACCACCATAAACACCTAGGAGTCATTCTTTCTGATGATTGTAAGTGGAACGTACATGTAGAATCTATAGTAAATAAAGTAACTAAATATATAGCCACCCTCCGTAAATTAAAACTTATCTTAAACAGGAACACATTAGAAAAAATGTACCTTACATATATACGACCATTACTTGAATATGCATGTGAAGTATGGGACAACTGCGGTACAACAAACTCATTGTTATTAGAAAAGATAAATCTAGAGGCCGCAAGAATAGTCACAGGGCTGCCCATATTCACAAAAAAAGAGTTCTTATATCTGGAAACCGGTTGGTTACCCCTTTCGAAGAGAAGAGATGCTCGGAAACTTTCCTTATTCTATTCTATAGTAAATAATCTGGCACCTACTTTTCTTATCGACCTACTACCAATGTATATTGGCAACATAGCTCCTTATAATTTACGAAATGCAGATTTATTTAGGGAACAACACTTTCGTCTACAACTATCAAATAACTCCTTCTTTCCTTCTACTTCAAAACTTTGGAATGATTTACATAACACTATCAGAAACTCGCCTACCTTAAGTTCCTTCAAATCTAATCTAAAAAAATCTATGACAGTAAACAATATATATGACAAGCATTTTATCAGTTATGGTCCTCGAAAACTAAATATTCTACACAACAGAATAAGAAATCGAGCAAGTGCACTAAGCTATGATCTTTTTAGAGCCAATCTCGTTGATTCACCTGCTTGTCAATGTGGACATCCCTGTGAAGATTCCTATCATTTTTTCTTTAACTGTCCCCTGTATAACAACTTAAGAGGAACTCTTATTGCTGATTTAGCCTGGTACGGTCCTGTTAATGTAAATATACTTTGCAATGGTGACACGAATATCTCCTCAACTGACAATATAAAAATCGCCAAAGTTGTGCAAAACTTCTTGAGTAGGTCGGGAAGATTCGACTAATCATCACTTCCTACCCCCCCCCCCCCCCTTCTTTTCATACTATTTTCCTATAATAAAAAAAACTTAATCCAAAACGCTCCATTTATCCATATAATATATAAATGTTTTTTCTTCTTATCGATTAAGTATATTTGAATTCATTCCAAACATTTATATGTCGTGATCTTTCCCGATGCAGTCATTTAACTTTATATGTACCTATCTCCTCCTCCTTCCCGCCTCTCTCTCTCTCTCTCTCTCTCTCTCTCTCTCTCTCTCTCTCTCTCTCTCTCTCTCTCTCTCTCTCTCTCTCTCTCTCTCTCTCTCCTCATTATATTTTCGTTTCTTTATCGAATTTCGGAATATTTGTATATGCCATCATGTGACTATGTTATTGTTTATTATTTTGTTATTATTATGGGAGAAGTCGTTTATAAGTTGGAAAAACTTGCTGACTAATCCCTTTGTCATTATTATATGCCAATAAAATATGTTTAAACTAATGAATATGTTGTTCTCACACGAGGATAGTGTCAGAATTCATTCATTCTTCATTTTTTATATTAATTTTTCAAAATAAGGATTTTATGTGCTTTTAATTTAAATTTGATAATAATGATGTTTTTAGACTATTCAGCTTGAGTTCTAATCCTAAACATTTGTTTTTTGTATTGTTTTATAGTCAGTAATATCAGGTTATCGAAGTTAAATTTCATATATTAATCTACGTGTTAAACAAATAAGAATTCTTGTTTTTCAAATCTGAGACTGAGTTTTTTTTTGTATAATATTCATTCTAATGTTTTCTATCAGATAAGATACATTATAACAGTCCCATCAAATATGTTATTGTTTCAGGATAAGCTTTGCCGAAAGAGCAGAGGTTACATTTAATTTTCCAGTTTTAAATAAAAATAAATTTGTAATTAGAGTTCTGTGATTTATTCTATATTGCAGCCATTGTAATTTTGAGTTTGTAGTGGTATTGAAGGGAGATACATATATTTTTTCCATGTTTCTTTAAATTGTATTGAATAAACGATTCCATTTTCTTTCAGCAATATGTCTAAATATTTTTCTATTTAATATTTTATATTTTTCTTTTGCCCCATTTTCGTTTCTTAAATTGATTTAAGATTGATAGGTATGCTAGGTAAAAAAATGTTTTTTTTTCTGAATTAATGATTTGTTGAATTTTTTTAATATATTGATTTACAGTATTCTTCAGACTTTGGTTGTTTAGGAAATTAGTATTCATATTGTATTTTCCCCGAAATTCTTCAAAAATAGATATACATTTTTTTGTAAATTTAACATTTTAACAATGTCATACAGAAATTGTTCCCTATTCTTAAAACCATGCTTTAGCAAAGATAACTTTTCTAACAACCTTTATTTAACTTTTAGACTATATTGGATTTTCAAGGATATTTTTTTTTTGTATATATTATTTGCAATAATGGGTTTATACCAAGCTTCCAAAACTTTTTTCCAAAATTCATTTTTACAAATTTTTTGATAATTCTTCAATTTTTTCAATTCCAATATTTGCAAGCATTTGTTTGTCAAATTGGTGTGTTCCCCGAATGCCTACATATTTAGAGAACAATAGGCAGAGACATCAAAGTGAGGGTAATTATAGTCTCTTTCATACATGTTCTGTATTTACCTGAAATATTTTACCTGTATTTTACCTGTAGATATCACTTGACAACTAAAGAAAACCAAGACACAAGCATACATTTCAACATTTTATTAAAATAGAATTGTGAAAAAATTTAATCTCATTGATATGGATAAGTTATAATTACTGTACAAACATAGTCAGTAGGGTGATATTTCAAAATGTAGTCGTTCAGGGAATCAGCCGTCAAATTATGATTCCATGATAAGGCTTCTACTTCCTAATTTTTGTACACGCGTCTAATCCAAGTTGTTTTGAGGGCAGTTATGAGGGAATTTAAATGTATGATTTTGAGCCCCCCCCCCCCCCCCCCCCCCCCCCCCCCTCAAAATCAATAAGAAGTAGAAGTCCAGGTGAGTTGTTGTCTTCTGTAAACTGCATAATGTCATAAACTGTTACTTATTAATTATGACAGTTTTAAACTTCTCAGCTATTGTATCTGATCCTAATTTATAGATATCATCAAGAGTTATTGGTCGTCAATTAGTTAATTCGTTACGAAGTTTAACCTTTTGGGATGCAAGTTATAATTCCTTGTTTTTAAGTTATTGAAAGTTCCTATGTACTGTAACTGTAATTATTGACCTGTTTCCAAAATATTTTCAAAAATTCAACTGTGAAACCATCAGAACCAGGACTTTTGTTGTTTTCATTTTTGAAAGTGTATTTGTTAATTTATTCAAACTTATTGGATCATAAACATTTAATGATTCATAATCATCTACGTATATCTTAAGATTACAAAAGTAGTTCTAGATTAATATTTTCAATAATCGGATTTCTTTTTATAACATTCTGTAATAATCTTCAGTTTCTTTTCAAATTTCTTTTTGGTTCGATATTGCTGCAACAACGTCTTTGCTTAAACTTGGAATTATTTTACTAGTGTAATTTCTTGATTCTAGCCCACAGAAGTATTCAGTAGGTATTTCTCACTCGATCCATTTTGCCCCCTCATATTTCCTGTGATTTTATGTTTTCTTATTTCTTTTAATTCTTTCTTTTTAGTTTCAAAGTTATTTAACACTGTGACATCAGGTCAAATTTTTTCCCCTAAATTTTGATTTGATTTATTAGATTTTTTTCTTTGTATGACTTGAGTACGAAATTGTTTTACCTATTAATCCAACTTCAATCAAAATTGATCTATAGTTAGATCACATAGTGGACATCTCAACACAGATTTTTATTCTATTCTTTATCCAAGTTCCATAATTATAAAAATCTGATTAAAATGTATCGATGTGCCACTTGCGGAACGGGGCGTAAATTATGCTATGTTTTTCTTTGAATAAATTGGGACCAATTATACAAAACAATCCGTTCGGTCAATGGAATGTATCATTTAGAAGAGACGCGCAAATTTACTGAACAAAAATGAAGTATGGTGTGCTTGGAGTTTATATCTCTATGTCAACTTTCCTTTGGCTCAATGATAAACGTGATGCTTCCAATATATTGGCATTTATAGATTGGAGCACGAATGCCTTCTCAGCCTACAATGTTTACTTGTCGCAATTCATTTCATCTCATAACTTTCGTGATAGTTGTCAAGTGATGACCGAAAAAGTCGGAAGATGTAGCATGGTCATAATGACCATTTTGGAATCATTCTATTATTTTAAACTAAACGTTCACCTAAACCTAAGGTATACTAGTTCTGGAAGTAATAAGTTGCTCCTCAACTGTTGCAAAATATATATGATTTATAGTAAAAGATCGTTCGATAAATTTTAAGAAAATAATTTTGTGGTTATGTTTGATATGTTATTATGAATTTACATGGCTATTATAGAAGTACTCAATTTTATTCCATAAAAAACACAACGGTCAGAAAATATTTGAAGTGTAGAGTTCATTTGAAATCTGCAAGTAATGGTGCTGCTTAATAAAATAACATGTTCTAGCTGGATGGAGGAAAGAAAATGGATATCAACATGTGCCTATCCTACTTCTATGAATAGTCATTTTTTATAGACGTATATGCTGGAGTATTTTTAACGAAAATGTCAATTTTAGAAAGGATGGTAATCGGAGGAAAATATAAAAAGGCCAACCAGATATTACCTAAGATAACTATTTCCAAAAGGAAGTTTTTCGCAACCGCTTTGAGGCTATGACGTAGACCAATCCTCATATAAAAAATACCTGCTGTGAGGTGGTGATTCTCGGCAGGGTAGGCTTACAGGTGGAACACCGACAGATTGATTAAGTTCATTTATGAAACATAATGTTAATAATACTTGGATAAAGCTATACCATAAATTATTACCACTGATTAATGATTACGTTATACTATTATAAATGGTTTAATAGCTTACAGTGGCGGGGAAAGTTACATAGTATTACATAGCTAAAACTTAACAGTTAATGTGGCTATGGCGGGTTTAGGTACATACGACATTAGAATTAAAGTGTTGGGTTCGACGCCACTTTAAACATTGGTAACGATTTCGATCTATTTGGTCCCGACGCCAATATTGACATATAGCTATATATGGAATCACTTTTCGACTTGATATTTAAGATGGTTATCACGTATTCTCTGAGTATGTACGCGTATTTCTATTGAGTACTTCTTACTAGATTTAAATGCTCCACTCCATACCTCTCTATGTATGGTCCACTCCATACCTCTCTATGTATGGTTCACTCCATACTTCTCTATGTATTGTTCACTCCATACCTCTCTGTGTATGGTCCACTCCATACTTCTCTATGTATGGTCCACTCCATAACTCTCTATGTATGGTCCACTCCATACCTCCCTCTGTGTATGGTCCACTCCATACCTCTCTGTGTATGGTCCACTCCATACCTCTCTGTGTATGGTCCACTCCATACCTCTTTGTGTATGGTCCACTCCATACCTCTCTGTGTATGGTCCACTCCATACTTCTCTATGTATGGTCCACTCCATACATTGTACCTCTCTATGTATGGTTTACTCCATACTTCTCTGTGTATGGTCCACTCCATACCTCTCTGTGTATGGTCCACTCCATACCTCTCTGTGTATGGTCCACTCCATACCTCTCTGTGTATGGTCCACTCCACACCTCTCTGTGTATGGTCCAATCCATACCTCTCTGTGTATGGTCCACTCCATATCTCTCTATGTATGGTTCACTCCATACCTCTCTGTGTATGGTCCACTCCATATCTCTCTATGTATGGTCCACTCCATACCTCTCTATGTATGGTCCACTCCATATATCTCTATGTATGGTCCACTCCATACCTCTCTATGTATGGTCCACTCCATACCTCTCTATGTATGGTCCACTCCATATATCTTTATGTATGGTCCACTCCATACCTCTCTGTGTATGGTCCACTCCATACTTCTCTATGTATGGTCCACTCCATACCTCTCTGTGTATGGTCCACTCCATACCTCTCTGTGTATGGTCCACTCCATACCTCTCTGTGTATGGTCCACTCCATACCTCTCTATGTATGGTCCACTCCATACCTCTCTATGTATGGTCCACTCCATACCTCTCTATGTATGGTCCACTCCATATATCTCTATGTATGGTCCACTCCATATCTCTCTATGTATGGTCCACTCCATACCTCTCTATGTATGGTCCACTCCATACCTCTCTGTGTATGGTCCACTCCATACCTCTCTGTGTATGGTCCACTCCATACCTCTCTGTGTATACTCCACTCCATATATCTCTATGTATGGTCCACTCCATACTTCTCTATGTATGGTCCACTCCACACCTCTCTGTGTATGGTCCAATCCATACCTCTCTGTGTATGGTCCACTCCATATCTCTCTATGTATGGTCCACTCCATACCTCTCTATGTATGGTCCACTCCATACCTCTCTATGTATGGTCCACTCCATACCTCTATGTATGCTCCACTCCACACCTCTCTGTGTATGGTCCACTCCATACCTCTCTATGTATGGTCCACTCCATATCTCTCTATGTATGGTCCACTCCATACCTCTCTATGTATGGTCCACTCTATACCTCTCTATGTATGGTCCACTCCATACCTCTCTGTGTATGGTTCACTCCATACCTCTCTATGTATGGTCCACTCCATACCTCTCTATGTATGATCCACTCCATACCTCTATGTATGGTCCACTCCATACCTCTCTGTGTATGGTCCACTCCATACCTCTCTATGTATGGTTCACTCCATACCTCTCTGTGTATGGACCACTCCATACATCTCTGTGTATGGTCCACTCCATACCTCTCTGTGTATGGTCCACTCCATACCTCTCTGTGTATGGTCCACTCCATACTTCTCTGTGTATGGTCCACTCCATACATCTCTGTGTATGGTCCCCTCCATACCTCTCTATGTATGGTCCACTCCATACCTCTCTGTGTATGGTCCACTCCATACCTCTCTGTGTATGGTCCACTCCATACCTCTCTATGTATGGTCCACTCCATACCTCTCTATGTATGGTCCACTCCATACCTCTCTATGTATGGTCCACTCCATACTTCTCTATGTATGGTCCACTCCATATCTCTCTATGTATGGTCCACTCCATACCTCTCTATGTATGGTCCACTCCATACCTCTCTATGTATGGTCCACTCCATACCTCTATGTATGGTCCACTCCATACCTCTTTGTGTATGGTCCACTCCATACCTCTGTGTATGGTCCACTCCATACCTCTCTGTGTATGGTCCACTCCATATATCTCTGTGTATGGTCCACTCCATACCTCTCTGTGTATGGTCCACTCCATACCTCTCTATGTATGGTCCACTCCATACCTCTCTATGTATGGTCCACTACATACCTCTCTATGTATGGTCCACTCCATACCTCTCTGTGTATGGTCCACTCCATACCTCTCTGTGTATGGTCCACTCCACACCTCTCTGTGTATGGTCCAATCCATACCTCTCTGTGTATGGTCCACTCCATATCTCTCTATGTATGGTCCACTCCATACCTCTCTATGTATGGTCCACTCCATACCTCTCTATGTATGGTCCACTCCATACCTCTATGTATGCTCCACTCCACACCTCTCTGTGTATGGTCCACTCCATACCTCTCTATGTATGGTCCACTCCATATCTCTCTATGTATGGTCCACTCCATACCTCTCTATGTATGGTCCACTCCATACCTCTCTATGTATGGTCCACTCCATACCTCTCTGTGTATGGTTCACTCCATACCTCTCTATGTATGGTCCACTCCATACCTCTCTATGTATGATCCACTCCATACCTCTATGTATGGTCCACTCCATACCTCTCTGTGTATGGTCCACTCCATACCTCTCTATGTATGGTTCACTCCATACCTCTCTGTGTATGGACCACTCCATACATCTCTGTGTATGGTCCACTCCATACCTCTCTGTGTATGGTCCACTCCATACCTCTCTGTGTATGGTCCACTCCATACATCTCTGTGTATGGTCCACTCCATACTTCTCTGTGTATGGTCCACTCCATACATCTCTGTGTATGGTCCCCTCCATACCTCTCTATGTATGGTCCACTCCATACCTCTCTGTGTATGGTCCACTCCATACCTCTCTGTGTATGGTCCACTCCATACCTCTCTATGTATGGTCCACTCCATACCTCTCTATGTATGGTCCACTCCATACCTCTCTATGTATGGTCCACTCCATACTTCTCTATGTATGGTCCACTCCATATCTCTCTATGTATGGTCCACTCCATACCTCTCTATGTATGGTCCACTCCATACCTCTCTATGTATGGTCCACTCCATACCTCTCTATGTATGGTCCACTCCATACCTCTTTGTGTATGGTCCACTCCATACCTCTGTGTATGGTCCACTCCATACCTCTCTGTGTATGGTCCACTCCATATATCTCTGTGTATGGTCCACTCCATA
This sequence comes from Pecten maximus, assembly GCF_902652985.1. Lineage (NCBI taxonomy): Eukaryota > Metazoa > Mollusca > Bivalvia > Pectinida > Pectinidae > Pecten > Pecten maximus. The sequence goes on along the minus strand of NC_047018.1, from coordinate 4,135,702 downwards.
CCTCTCTGTGTATGGTCCACTCCATACCTCTCTATGTATGGTCCACTCCATACCTCTCTATGTATGGTCCACTACATACCTCTCTATGTATGGTCCACTCCATACCTCTCTGTGTATGGTCCACTCCATACCTCTCTGTGTATGGTCCACTCCATACCTCTTTGTGTATGGTCCACTCCATACCTCTTTGTGTATGGTTCACTCCATACCTCTTTGTGTATGGTTCACTCCACACCTCTCTGTGTATGGTCCACTCCATACCTCTCTGTGTATGGTCCACTCCATACCTCTTTGTGTATGGTTCACTCCACACCTCTCTGTGTATGGTCCACTCCATACCTCTCTGTGTATGGTCCACTCCATACCTCTCTATGTATGGTCCACTCCATACTTCTCTGTGTATGGTCCACTCCATACCTCTCTGTGTATGGTCCACTCCATACTTCTCTGTGTATGGTCCACTCCATACCTCTCTGTGTATGGTCCACTCCATACCTCTCTATGTATGGTCCACTCCATACCTCTATGTATGGTCCACTACATACCTCTCTATGTATGGTCCACTCCATACCTCTCTATGTATGGTCCACTCCATACCTCTCTATGTATGGTCCACTCCATACCTCTCTGTGTATGACCCACTCCAAGAATAAAATTACATATCCTTACGTCGGTGGTCGGATAGGGATGTAGAAAACATTTACATATCCTTATGTCGGTGGTCGGATAGGGATGTAGAAAACATTTACAGTAAACGTGTGTCTACCTGTAGCGACAACAACAGAACCGCACCATTAAATTAATTCTCTGGCTGAATGTTTTATCTAACTTGTGAATGTGTATACATTTCTGGGTAATACCGTGTCTTAGCCAACCCAGTACAGCTGTCACCATTTCTATTAAGTTAGTTGTAATATATATATGTAATATTTTTGGTTATTTAAATTGTATATTGATAGGTAAATTTGTTGTTTCGAGTGAACAAGAGAAAGAGTTATGGTAACAGTGACACGACAGTAACAACGCTGTCTATATATGTAATTGGTGGCACGATGCATTTGTTATTACATAACACTCTTTAATTATAAGCTGTTCTAATAGCAGGGTATCCATTTCAAAATCCAGGAGTCAAAATAAAATGTGTGTATCCATGAGCGATCACTTACACCGCTGTCTACTGTCACAAGCACAAGCGTGTGTGTAGAAACAGGATGGGCACCCGAATCCTGAACGAAAGATGTAAACAAGCTTACGAACCCAGTATATCAATTACCACTATCAAACTGAAATGTGTGTGGTTAACAAACGTATCTAAGGAATTAATTATTGTCACTAGATCTACTTAACCTAAATCCTACAATACAATTCAATTTTTTTTATTGACGGATTTCGGCCAACATTGGACAACACGGGTTACATATACACATAAACAGAGTATAGATATCATATCTTTTCAGCACGTTATTATTCAGGATAATATTGATATGTATGTATGTTTATATAAATATACAAAAATACGCATACATAAGATATACGACGGGTGATTGATAAGTTGTGAGCCTCGTATTGAAGGAGGTACTCAAGGATGTTCTTTTTAAGTCCTACTATTCTCTGACTATGTAGGGCCGTGTACCCAAGGACTGGTCTCATTTGGTTAGTTTATATAGACGAGGTAGCTCTTTTAATAAACAAGACAAGAGACTTTTGCAGAATGGACAAAATCGGTTAGGGTTAGGGTTAGGGTTAGGGTGAAAGAGTCTGTTATTGCCATGGCTACTTCCAAAACTGAAAACAGCTGTTTCAGGACACCCTTACCCTAACATGGAGTGGATGACTTTCTGAACAGCCAAGAAAAGGAGTTCTATAAAAATGGCATTTAGGCCCTTAAACACCGCTGGCAAAAGTATATAGATACTGAAGGGGATTATGTTGAAAAATAATACAATATGTCCGGCCAGTCAAAACCTTCTATATGAGGCTCACAATCAATTATCTAAACAAGGTTTAGATGACTTATATTTTAGACAGCGATTTATAATATTTCTGTTTTCATTATGCACAAGAGAGGTCACAACTCGCCGAAGAACCAGGAAGTGACACGACAATTTATGAAACGATCTCCTCTTTTTGATGAACTTATAACTGTTGCTTGTAGGGGTATGGACCGTTTGAGAGGAGTCATCATGTTATATATCCTTGTCACCAAGTCAATATAATATCACAATGCTATATCACTATGTCACCATGTCAGTATAATATCACAATGTTACATAACCTTGTCACCATAGTATCACCATGTTATATAACCTTGTCACCATGTCAGTATGATATCACCATGTTATATAACCTTGTCACCATGTCAGTATAATATCACAATGTTATATCGCCTTGTCACCATGTCAGTATAATGTCACCTTGTCACCAAGTCAGTATAATATCGCCATGTTATATAACCTTGTCACTATGTCAGTATAATATCACAATGTTATATCACTATGTCACCATGTCAGTATAATATCACAATGTTAAATAACCTTGTCACCAAGTCAGTATAATATCACCATGTTATATCACCTTGTCACTATGTCAGTATAATATCACCATGTTATATAACCTTGTCACCATGTCAGTATAATATCACCATGTTATATAACCATGTCACCATGTCAATATAATATCACCATGTTATATAACCTTGGCACCATGTCAGTATAATATCACCATGTTATATAACCTTGTCACTATGTCAGTATAATATCACCATGTTATATAACCTAGTCACCATGTCAGTATAATATCACCATGTTATATAACCTTGTCACTATGTCAGTATAATATCACAATGTTATATAACCTTGTCACCATGTCAGTATTATATCACAATGTTATATAACCTTGTCACTATGTCAGTATAATATCACCATGTCAGTGTAATATCAGCATGTCAGTATAATATCACCATGTTATATAACCTAGTCACCATGTCAGTATAATATCACCATGTTATATAACCTTGTCACCATGTCAGTATAATATCGCCATGTCAGTATAATATCACCATGTTATATAACCTTGTCACCATGTCAGTATAATATCACCATGTTATATAACCTTGTCACCATGTCAGTATAATATCACCATGTTATATAACCTTGTCACCATGTCAGTATAATATCGCCATGTCAGTATAATATCACCATGTTATATAACCTTGTCACTATGTCAGTATAATATCACCATGTCAGTATAATATCACTATGTCAGTATAATATCATCATGTTATATAACCTTGTCACCATGTCAGTATAATATCACCATGTTATATAACCTTGTCACTATGTCAGTATAATATCACCATGTTATATAACCTTGTCACCATGTCAGTATAATATCACCATGTTATATAACCTTGTCACCATGTCAGTATAATATCACCATGTTATATAACCTAGTCAACATGTCAGTATAATATCACCATGTTATATAACCTTGTCACCATGTCAGTATAATATCGCCATGTCAGTATACTATCACTATGTTATATAACCTTGTCACCATGTCAGTATAATATCACCATGTTATATAACCTTGTCACCATGTCAGTATGATATCACCATGTTATATAACCTAGTCACCATGTCAGTATAATATCACCATGTTATATAACCTTGTCACTATGTCAGTATAATATCACCATGTCAGTATAATATCACCATGCTATATAACCTTGTCACTATGTCAGTATAATATCACAATGTTATATAACCTTGTCACCATGTCAGTATAATATCACCATGTCAGTATAATATCACCATGTTATATAACCTTGTCACTATGTCAGTATAATATCACCATGTCAGTATAATATCACTATGTTATATAACCTTGTCACTATGTCAGTATAATATCACCATGTCAGTATAATATCATCATGTGATATAACCTTGTCACCATGTCAGTATAATATCACCATGTCAGTATAATATCACCATGTTATATAACCTTGTCACTATGTCAGTATAATATCACCATGTCAGTATAATATCACTATGTTATATAACCTTGTCACTATGTCAGTATAATATCACCATGTCAGTATAATATCATCATGTGATATAACCTTGTCACCATGTCAGTATAATATCACCATGTTATACAACCTTGTCACTATGTCAGTATAATATCACCATGTTATATAACCTTGTCACCATGTCAGTATAATATCACCATGTTATATAACCTTGTCACCATGTCAGTATAATATCATCATGTGATATAACCTTGTCATCATGTCAGTATAATATCACAATGTTATATAACCTTGTCACCATGTCAGTATAATATCACCATGTTATATAACCTTGTCACCATGTCAGTATAATATCACCATGTTATATAACCATGTCACCATGTCAATATAATATCACCATGTTATATAACCTTGTCACCATGTCAGTATAATATCACCATGTTATATAACCTTGTCACCATGTCAGTATAATATCAACATGTCAGTATAATATCACCATGTTATATAACCTTGTCACCATGTCAGTATAATATCACCATGTCAGTATAATATCGCCATGTTATATAACCTTGTCACCATGTCAGTATAATATCACCATGTTATATAACCTTGTCACTATGTCCATATAATATCACCATGTTATATAACCTTGTCACCATGTCAGCATAATATCACCATGTTATATAACTTTGTCACCATGTCAGTATAATATCACCATGTTATATAACCTTGTCACCATGTCAGTATAATATCACCATGTTATATAACCTTGTCACCATGTCAGTATAATATCACCATGTTATATAACCTTCTCACCATGACAGTATAATATCACCATGTTATATAACCTTGTCACCATGTCAGTATAATATCGCCATGTTATATAACCTTGTCACTATGTCAGTATAATATCACCATGTTATATCACTTGGTCACCACGTCAGTATAATATCACTATGTCAGTATAATATCGCCATGTTATATAACCTTGTCAATATGACAGTATAATATCACCATGTTATATCACCTTGTCACTATGTCAGTATAATATCACCATGTTATATAACCTTGTCACCATGTCAGTATAATATCACCACGTCAGTATAATATTACCATGTCAGTATAATATCACCATGTTATATAACCTTGTCGCCATCATCATATCATCATATCACTATTTGATTTCTTCAAACACATTTCTATGGTTGATATCTTTGACGTGATGTAAAATTCGTTCATTTGAAAACATCACAATCTTTCTTTTGTTAGAAGAGAACATGAACCGGCACTTCTTACTATATAAACTTTAAATCCTTTGTACTTACTAAACATATCATATATAACGCATTATATACATTATATATTATATATAAAAAATAGCAACATAAATACTCGAACCATTTTCCATATTGTAGTTAATACATTCTTGTAGGTTAAATGATGTACATAGGCTACACAAATTATTTTGGTAAATGGACTGTTGTCTGTTGGGAAAACCGAACATATAACCGAGTTGATTCAAAAAGTTTGATGACTGGTTGTAACGTAATGCCCAAATACCAATTACGATCATCCTTTACTTTTCCCCGCCTTTTATGTCACGTGATGGTGATAATTCCCATTTCCAATGTTAATTTAAACCAACATATTGAATAAGCAAGCAATATGTTCAAACAGTTTATTGCTCCCATGCTCCAGATGTTCATAAACATTCCCAGCTGTCATCCAATTCAATTTGAGCTAGTTTCTTACCCAACCTCGCTGTTTCTGTTGGTATGACAGTAGTAGTAAGGACGTTATCTTTTTTTTTCAAAATTTTGCCCTACAGTTAATTATATTGATATGTTTTTTTTAAATAGTTCCATATTCTGCATTAAAATTTATCTTGGATGATTATTTCAAAATGAGCATATCTCAACAGGTTTTCTCAGTACGCTGTACCCCACCTCAGTAATTATAAGTGTCGTGTGGTTCCCTCAGTACGCTGTACCTCACCTCAGTAATTTTTAAGTGTCGTGTGGTTCCCACAGTACGCTGTACCCCACCTCAGTAATTGTTAAGTGTCGTGTGGTTCCCTCAGTACGCTGTACCCCACCTCAGTAATTATTAAGTGTCGTGTGGTTCCCTCAGTACGCTGTACCCCACCTCAGTAATTGTTAAGTGTCGTGTGGTTCCCACAGTACGCTGTACCCCACCTCAGTAATTGTTTAGTGTCGTGTGGTTCCCCCAGTACGCTGTACCTCACCTCAGTAATTATTAAGTGTCGTGTGGTTCCCTCCGTTCGTTATACCTCACCTCAGTAATTGTTAAGTGTCGTGTGGTTCTCTCAGTACGCTGTACCACACCTCAGTAATTGTTAAGTGTCGTGTGGTTCCCTCAGTACGCTGTACCCCACCTCAGTAATTGTTAAGTGTCGTGTGGTTCCCTCAGTACGCTGTACCTCACCTCAGTAATTGTTAAGTGTCGTGTGGTTCCCTCAGTACGCTGTACCTCACCTCAGTAATTGTTTAGTGTCGTGTGGTTCCCTCAGTACGCTGTACCTCACCTCAGTAATTGTTAAGTGTCGTGTGGTTCCCTCAGTACGCTGTACCTCACCTCAGTAATTGTTTACTGTCGTGTGGTTCCCTCAGTACGCTGTACCTCACCTCAGTAATTGTTAAGTGTCGTGTGGTTCCCTCAGTACGTTGTACCTCACATCAGTAACTGTTTAGTGTCATGTGGTTCCCTCAGTACGTTGTACCTCACCTCAGTAATTGTTTAGTATCGTGTGGTTCCCTCAGTTCGTTGTACCTCACCTCAGTAATTGTTTAGTGTCGTGTGGTTCCCTCAGTACGCTGTACCTCACCTCAGTAATTGTTAAGTGTCGTGTGGTTCCCTCAGTACGCTGTACCTCACCTCAGTAATTGTTTACTGTCGTGTGGTTCCCTCAGTACGCTGTACCTCACCTCAGTAATTGTTAAGTGTCGTGTGGTTCCCTCAGTACGTTGTACCTCACATCAGTAACTGTTTAGTGTCATGTGGTTCCCTCAGTACGTTGTACCTCACCTCAGTAATTGTTTAGTATCGTGTGGTTCCCTCAGTTCGTTGTACCTCACCTCAGTAATTGTTTAGTGTCGTGTGGTTCCCTCAGTACGCTGTACCTCACCTCAGTAATTGTTTAGTGTCGTGTGGTTCCCGCAGTTCGTTGTACCCCACCTCAGTAATTGTTAAGTGTCGTGTGGTTCCCTCAGTACGCTGTACCCCACCTCAGTAATTGTTAAGTGTCGTGTGGTTCCCTCAGTACTCTGTACCTCACCTCAGTAATTGTTTAGTGTCGTGTGGTTCCCTCAGTACGCTGTACCTCACCTCAGTGCGTTACCTTTATACAATTGCCAAAAACATATTTGCTCTATCTCACTGCATCAGTCAATTTCTGAAAATTAAACTCTTTAATTAAGTTCCTACGAAAAATAGATTTAGTAATTCATAAACCAGAAATCTAGCATTCTGTGAACTTGGCCTTCCTTATGAAATCCAATGTTGTCACCTTATATCCATATTATCATGTTATTTTGTAAAATCTTCATTCCAATGTGGTTTTAAAATTACTTTTATATGCACTTTTCGGCAATGCTACATCGGCGGCTTTCTTAACAGCCTCACTATACTCCAGATAAGGTAACACGATATCCTCAATATCTTCACCATTTGTGCTTCCATGCGCTGTATTAATAGAGCTACAGATCCCATTAATACAATTTGTATTACGTTTTACAACATTAGTATTGTCCAGTTATATTTAACAGAGTCTGGTTATGGATACATAACGGTGAAGATGGCGATAACTTGATAAATTATGCGAATCAGCATCAAATACATGTGTACATCCCAAGATCTTCAACGCTAGACTGTGCTAAAATATTATCAAATCTGGAACAGTTGCCTGTGGTTGGTAGAAAGTTTACCCAGGCATGAATATTCACAGATATCAGACTGTCTCTATCTAGGAAGGGCCAATACAGAGGGCCTTCCATTCCTTTTATATTTGCAATTTTGACTTTTATTTCACCAATATCGACAAACCTCCCTTTTTGTGAATAAATTTCGACTAATGACTCAATTATTTCCTTGTGTTCAATGAAAAAATCAATGGGTTGGATGAGGTTGGCATATAAACTGAAAAAAATCACAACAAGTATTGTTTATTTGGAGTTTGAATCTCCACCCCCACAATCCTAGGACTGTTGACAAAGATTTACAAAGGATCGCAACGACACTCCTGGTATTACTAATAAACACAGGTTTTAATAGAGGTGTCTCCCCACATTGTCCTAACATATCAAAACCTCTAACCCAGTATTCAGATATACTACAAATGTCGATTTCGTGTTTCTGAAGACATTCCAACAGGTATGGAGTACCTGCCATAACACCATCAAAATTCCAGCACATGCGAATTGTGACGTCACGTCATGGTTACGGAGTACTTCGGGGAAAACCGTAGGCAACGGAGTGATTTTCATCGATATTTCACCAAATAAGGGGTAAATATCGACACATATGATATAAGATTGATCACCAGAGTATACTGAATTCAGGTAGAGTAAACAGATGCAAAAGTATTCCTGAAATAACCGAGGGACTGACAAAAGGCAAAACAGGAAGTACAAAAGGCATCAAGAAATTGGCATCCCAGATGGTATCCAACTCGGCGGAGTCATTCACGGACGCTTGGATGGATGAACAGTTTATTTGCAAGATATGTTGGGGGAGGAGAAAGGGGTCATGGAGTGTGATCGATACCAAAACCGTTTTTGTATCAGATGCCTGGATTTTGATTCGAAGAAGTATGAAATATTATCAAAATCAGATATGGTTCTGTCCTACATGTAGAGTGACCGTTGAAAAGAATATCTTAACTGATAGAAAAACAAAGAGAGGTGCAATCATATAATGCAGGAATATGAAGCTAGAATTGCGAAACTTTAAAACGAGGTAACAGATTATAATACTTAAGTGGAAATGAACTTGACATCGGAGATTAAAAAACAACATCTACCAGAGAAGAAATAGTTTCTGAAATAAAAGGAAAGAGAGCGAAAACAACATTCTTCTTTTTGGATTTTCGATGAAAAAACATCATGGTGGAAAGAAACGTATGGAAGGAGATATCAAACATTTGACAGTGTTGTACATAACAACCTGTGCCTGAATGATTCTGACATTGTGATAATTGAATTATAATGTTGAACAATCACCTGACAATGTGCATAGTTTTTGCCTGCATCCATTATTAACTTATAATGTTAACTGAGTTCACCATCCATAACATATCCTGTCAGCACATTTAACAAGGTAATTTGAGACTTTTAGACTATAAATTTGCTTGCTAAATTTGCCTCCTCTTGGGAGGGATCGATTCTGAGCATTCAAGCTGTCTCCTGGGGACTACTAAAGGTTGATTTGATTTAAACTTATTATATTATCCAAAATGACAAATGGATGGGAGACAAAAATGCAACAAATATTTATATTTCCACTTAATTCAGACTCAATGAACCTACCACAGTCAACTCAAGTCATTTTTCAATGAACTATATCAAGTCCGGCGTAGGAATACATTTGTCGAGCTTGGACTATATTTTTTTCATTCCTTTTCAAAAGTGATCATATTTATATGAAATAAATTCTATCAAAAATAATATTTGTTTTAATTCGTTATTAAGTTTGTTCACGAAAGAAATCCTCAAAGTAATAACCATATGTAGACGAAGAGTGATGACGTACATTTCGGTAAGTTCCGTGGTAGACTTGCACAAGTCCTATTTGTCAAGGACAAAATATAATACAAAAATATCAAAAAAATATAAATATAATGATTGAACAAAGTTATGTTGAGGTGTATGGGGGTATACACCTCAAAAGGTCTTGTGACAAATGTATTATGAACTGCTTCGCCGATTACCTGCCCTTGAATAACAAATTCAAATGCAACCGATAGCTATAAACCGTGCAACTGTGTTAAAGGAACTACAAAAACTGAAAGTTAACAAATCCCCGGGGATAGATTCATTTCATCCGCGCTTTCTAAAGGAAACGACGGAATCAATCTCAGCCCCATTATCACTATTGTACAATATGTCATTGAAAGAAAGTACTGTACCAGATGACTGAAAAAAAAACACAAATCAGCGCTATTTTTAAGAAAGGTGACAAGTGTGAGTCTGGAAATTATAGACCGATCAGTTTAACGTCCATCGTGTGTAAAATATTAGAAAAAATTCTAAGAAGTAACATTACTGAATACATTATGGCAAACTCTCTATTATCTAAGAAACAGTACGGATTTGTATCTGGGCGATCTACTATAGTTTACAACTTCTCTAAGTATTAGATGAATGGACCAAGCTGCTAGATAATGGAGTTGTTATTGACTGTATTTATATGGACTTCCAAAAGGCCTTTGATACCGTTCCACATAAAAGGCTTCTTAGTAAAATGTCATCTCATGGAATAAGTGGCGAAATCACAAATTGGACGGCCAGTTTCATTTCCGATAGGAAGCAACGGGTATCGCTGAACGGAGAAAACTCAAAATGGACAAACGTAACATCTGGAGTACCCCAAGGATCAGTACTAGGACCAACATTGTTTGTGATATATATAAACGATCTCCCTGATATAGTACAGTCGGATGCATACCTTTTCGCAGACGATACCAAAGTTTTCAAAAGTATGCGTGGTAAAGCTGATGTGTATATCCTACAGGAAGATATGAACAAACTTTCAAATTGGAGCAATGAATGGCTCTTAAAATTTCATCCCTTAAAGTGCAAATCTATGCACATAGGCCGACCATGTGGAGAAAGATCATACCACATAGAGGACCAACCTTTACAAGAAGTGGAAAAGGACATAGGAGTAATGGTAGACAGATTTCTGGCATTTGAAGATCAAATTAGTAGCCAAGTAAAGAAAGCAAACTCTATGTTTGCAGTCATAAGGCGATCTTTTCAATTTCTAAACGAACATAGTTTTTCACTGCTATACAAAACGCTAGTACGAGTTCATCTTGAATATGCAATTACTGTATGGCACCCTTCAAACTTAAACATATCGATATGATTGAGGCAGTGCAAAGGAGGGCTACGAAACAGATACCTGGATTTCGCGAGTTATCATATCCGGATCGACTAAAGAAGCTCAAATTGCCAACTCTTAGTTACAGAAGACAAAGAGGCGACATGATTGAAGTCTACAAGATAACACACAGTATTTACGATGATTGTTCAACGGATTTTGTCAAGATGTGGAAAGACCACTCGCAAAGACAGGGAATAAGAGGTCACACGTTGAAATTATTTCCACAACATTCTATAATAGATGTTCGCAAGACCTTCTTCGCATTGCGCATTGTAAACATATGGAACAATCTTCCTGAAAATGTAGTTTTAGCGCCAAATGTAAATACATTTAAAAATAGACCGGATAAGCACTGGGAGAACCAGGAACTCCTATACAATTATAGATCTGAGATACATTAATAATACAAGTAATGTCATAATTATCTATATTTCAAATATTTAAATTTCATGTTTTTGAGACCGATGAAGAGGATCTTGTTTGATCCTGTATCGGAAAATAAACTTAACTTAACTTAAATAACATGGACGGTGTTGACAGATCAGCTCCGATAGAAATGTGATTTCTGTCTATTTCGGGGTCAGGTTTGGTACATACTCGTTGCTGTATGATGTGTTGATTAACATTTTTAGCTACATACACATTGCCGTGCCTGTGATGTGTCCTATTCGAGCTGAATATCATTATTTTGAAAGTGCGTATTGTGACATGTATACATTCCTTTGATCATCGAACCGTGAACGTAAACATATACGTGAACGTGTACATTTGAATTGAACTGATACCATATTAACATGTACACACATTTCTTACATGAACTTTACCACTTCCGTTTATGAACTTTACCACTTCCGTTTATGAACTTTACCACTTCCGTTTATGCTAAAGTACATAGCACTATCCTCTGCATCGACATCATTTTTTCATGTGCTTATTGTGGCATGTATGCATTCCTGTGATCATCGAACCGTGAACGTAAACATGTACGTGAACGTGTACATTTGAAATGAACTGATACTTACCCTATTTACCTGTACACATGTCTTATATGAACCTTACCATTCCAATTTCCTCTAAACGAGCGTTATCCTCTTCGTCGACGCCATCCCCGATCACCAGAGACAATAAAAAGCAGAAACATTTATCATCAACCCCGTTACCCGATAGTGTGTTTGGTTTCAATTTATCCTCGATGACTTCCACACGCCCTACCCTCCAGCAGGGAATCCAAAATCCTCAGGCAGGTCTTCTACCTTTTCCACCGCCTAGCTTTTCCGAGTCAGCTTTCCTGCCCGCCGATCCCGGGTGTGCGAAGTTGTCGGATATTGATGTGCAGCGGATTCGCCATGGCAGTCCGTGTCCACATGTCCAACGACCTACAGACCATACAGCAGAATGTACAACTTGTTGTACAACAGCAGATTGCCCCGCTTGTGGAGAAAGTGGCTAGGCAAGAGGCTGAAAATGATGAGCTTCGCCATCAACTAGACTACCTGGAGCAGTACGGGAGGAGAACTCTTGTTCGCTTTCTCCGGTTTTCCAGAACAGACGGGAGAGGATACTTCCGTAATCATCCTGAAGGCAGCTAAAGATTGTGGCGTCGACCTCCCCCCACAGGCTATGGAGCGTTCACATCGAGTCGGCAAACCGGACCAGAACAGGGGGAAACCACGCCAAATCATCGCGCGACTAAATTCCGTGGACGCCAAGTTTGGTCTACTCAAGTCAAGTCGCGGGTTCCGCTCCAAAGATACATTCAAGGGCATCTCTGTAAACGAGGACCTTACTAGATATCGTGGTCGATTAGCCTATCTCGCGAGGAACCTAGTTAAGGCCAACCTGATATTGCAGACATTGACAACTAATGGTAAGATTATGATTAAAGACAAATCGTTCAAAATCATTCAAATCCGGCGGGAATCAGAACTCAAACCCTTCGGTCACCAAATGTGATATCACCTAGTCGGAGTCAGCATCGCTGGGCTGACATCCCGACGGTGATGTGTGTCTATATATAAACACGGGCCCTATGTGAGATTCATTCAGGTAGTTGGAAAAACGATTGTACAGATTAGACAATATCGGTGTTTGTTTCGCATGAATAATTGCTTAACTAAAATCCAGTGTTAAATCATGTTAGGTATTAAACAGAGTGAAAGGAAACATCGGATTAAATATCATTATCTTAATCATTCCATAAATGTATAGACGACGAAACAAAAGATTGTTTCGTAATGTCTAGACGACTACAGAGTGCTTAATCATTGTGAGATTTCTGAACCCCCTGTCTAAATCACCTCTACTTGGTGAGATTAAGTGTTGAAGGTAAATTAGGACACGCTTATTGTGAATATTGTAGTATCTCTGTTCTAGTGGTTCCCAACCAGATCAAATATATAGTGACTCGCGTGAGGCCAAGGCCGTAAGATAGGAGAAAATTCTAATGGAACTTTTTCTATGGAATCAGACAATAGTTCAGATCAGCCATCCCGAACAAAGAAAGCATATTCTAGCACAATCCCAATAAATAATATGTATACAGAGTACAATAAATAATATATATACAGAGTACAATACATAATATATATATATACAGAGTAAAATAAATAATATAAATACAGAGTACAATAAATAATATATATACAGAGTACAATAAATAATATATATATATACAGAGTACAATAAATAATATATATACAGAGTACAATAAATAATATATATACCGAGTACAATAAATAATATATATATATACAGAGTACAATAAATAATATATATACCGAGTGCAATACATAATATATATACAGAGTACAATAAATAATAAATATATATACAGAGTACAATAAATAATATATATACCGAGTACATTACATAATATATATACAGAGTACAATAAATAATATATATACAGAGTACAATACATAATATATATACAGAGTACAATACATAATATATATATAGAGTACAATAAATAATATATATATAGAGTACAATAAATAATATATATACAGAGTACAATACATAATATATATACAGAGTACAATAAATAATATATATATAGAGTACAATAAATAATATATATACAGAGTACAATAAATAAGATATATACAGAGTACAATAAATAAGATATATATAGAGTACAATAAATAATATTTATACAGAGTACAATAAATGATATATCAACTGTGTATTTAAGTTTTTTTTAAACAGTAACTATTTGTGAAGAAGACTTTATTACTTGGTTTATATGGTCAGCTCATTTGAAATTAAATATAAATGTAACTAAATGAACTGGATAGGATCATCGTTGCATACCAGGTTTGGTTTATTGTGGTGATTTCTAGACGAGAAAAAGGCTGCTTCAAACTTTGCAGGATTAAATTACATGTGCCATTTTTCGGACCAGTCCTGTAGATGCTATCAATCATCCTTCAGTGCTTGTTCGAGTTTAAATAGATCAGAAGATGTATGCAGAGATGAATAGTCTGCAAAAAGTCTGACAAAGGTTTCAATGCGATCAGCGAGGTCATTAGTACATATATATTAAGTTGGGGACATTGATGTTGGGGAGTGTACAGGCATAGTGTCAGATACTACAGAACTGTATTCATCGGGTTCAATTGATGTTGGGGAGTGTACAGGCATAGTGTCAGATACTACAGAACTGTATTCATCGGGTTCAATTGATGTTGGGGAGTGTACAGGCATAGTGTCAGATACTACAGAACTGTATTCATCGGGTTCAATTGATGAATTTTACACCCGGACAACGATAACACCTGTAGAAAATGAACACGGAAAACGGGTTTGAAAAACCGGTGAGGTGTTTTTTTTTTTTTTTTTTTGATCTGATAATGCAGTCCTTCAAGGAAAATAACCTGACCACGGAACAATTTAATAAATTGGCTATAACTTGAAAGGATAACGGACAGGAAAAACACTTGTTAATTTTTGCTAAGTCGTCCACAGTTGGGGTGATTATGTCCAAAGATGTCCCTATCCACATGTTACAATGTATGTAACATGACTAGAAATCTACCAGATTATCGATATAATATATTTTGATATTATTAGAACTTCGTTAAAACCCTGTAGAATTGTTGTTTCTTCTACACACTCATTTATTTTACAAGTACTCGCAGTGTCCGTCTTGTTAAAATTGTTTTTTTCTAATTGCAAATAATTGGTTGCCGTTTTTTTCACGCTGTTATTTTTTCTCTTATGTACAGTTTCGAGAAGGATGTCATTTGCTATCCTTTTGAGCAGAATTCCATTTCCTTTGTATAAATTGTCCACTTGTATTGTATTATGTTACAGATTAATTGTGCTCGCGCCTTATTTCATGTAGCTCCCTTTGTAGAGGAGTAAGATTTTATTTCAGTGTAACAAAACTCCCTAGGTTGGAGATTGACGTTCATTTTATGGTTTGCTGTACTATTTGATTTTCTTACACAGGTTCTTACACTATACCATAGACCTACTGTACAACACTATACCTACTGTACAACACCATACCTACTGTACAACACTATACCTACTGTACAACACCATACCTACTGTACAACACCATACCTACTGTACAACACCATACCTACTGTACAACACCATACCTACTGTACCATAGACCTACTGTACAACACCATATCTACTGTACAACACCATACCTACTGTACCATAGACCTACTGTACAACACCATACCTACTGTACAACACTAGACCTACTGTACAACACCATACCTACTGTACAACACTATACCTACTGTACAACACCATACCTACTGTACCATAGACCTACTGTACAACACCATACCTACTGTACAACACCATACCTACTGTACAACACTATACCTACTGTACAACACCATACCTACTGTACCATAGACCTACTGTACAACACCATACCTACTGTACAACACTAGACCTACTGTACAACACCATACCTACTGTACAACACTATACCTACTGTACAACACCATACCTACTATACCATATACCTACTGTACAACACTATACCTACTGTACAACACTAAACCTACTGTACCATAGACCTACTGTACAACACCATACCTACTGTACAACACCATACCTACTGTACAACACCACACCTACTGTACAACACCATACCTACTGTACAACACCATACCTACTGTACAACACCATACCTACTGTACAACACCATACCTACTGTACAACACCATACCTACTGTACCATAGACCTACTGTACAACACTATACCTACTGTACAACACCATACCTATTGTACAACACCATACCTACTGTACAACACCATACCTATTGTACAACACTATACCTACTGTACAACACTATACCAACTGTACAACACCATACCTACTGTACAACACCATACCTACTGTACAACACCATACCTACTGTACCATAGTCCTACCATACAACACCATACCTACTGTACAACACTATACCATAGACCTACTGTACAACACTATACCTACTGTACAACACTATACCTACTGTACAACACTATACCTACTGTACAACACTATACCTACTGTACAACACCATACCTACTGTACAACACTATACCTACTGTACAACACTATACCTACTGTACAACACCATACCTACTGTACCATAGACCTACTGTACAACACCATACCTACTGTACAACACCATACCTACTGTACAACACCATACCTACTGTGCTACAGACCTACTGTACCATAAACCTACCATACAACACCATACCTACTGTACAACACCATACCTACTGTACCATAGACCTACTGTACAACACCATACCTACTGTACAACACCATACCTACTGTACAACACTATACCTACTGTACAACACCATACCTACTGTACAACACCATACCTACTGTACAACACCATACCTACTGTACAACACCATACCTACTGTACAACACCATACCTACTGTACAACACCATACCTACTGTACAACACCATACCTACTGTACCATACACCTACTGTACAACACCATACCTACTGTACAACACCATACCTACTGTACAACACCATACCTACTGTACAACACCATACCTACTGTACCATAGACCTACTGTACAACACCGTACCTACTGTACAACACCATACCTACTGTACAACACCATACCTACTGTACAACACCATACCTACTGTACCATAGACCTACTGTACAACACCATACCTACTGTACAACACCATACCTACTGTACAACACCATACCTACTGTACAACACCATACCTACTGTACAACACCATACCTACTGTACCATACACCTACTGTACAACACCATACCTACTGTACAACACCATACCTACTGTACCATAGACCTACTGTACAACACCATACCTACTGTACAACACCATACCTACTGTACAACACCATACCTACTGTACCATAGACCTACTGTACAACACCATACCTACTGTACAACACCATACCTACTGTACCATAGACCTACTGTACAACACCATACCTACTGTACAACACCATACCTACTGTACAACACCATACCTACTGTACAACACCATACCTACTGTACAACACCATACCTACTGTACCATAGACCTACTGTACAACACCATACCTACTGTACAACACCATACCTACTGTACAACACCATACCTACTGTACAACATCATACCTACTGTACAACACCATACCTACTGTACCATACACCTACTGTACAACACCATACCTACTGTACAACACCATACCTACTGTACAACACCATACCTACTGTACAACACCATACCTACTGTACCATAGACATACTGTACAACACCATACCTACTGTACAACACCATACCTACTGTACAACACTATACCTACTGTACAACACCATACCTACTGTACAACACCATACCTACTGTACAACACCATACCTACTGTACAACACCATACCTACTGTACAACACCATACCTACTGTACAACACCATACCTACTGTACAACACCATACCTACTGTACCATACACCTACTGTACAACACCATACCTACTGTACAACACCATACCTACTGTACAACACCATACCTACTGTACAACACCATACCTACTGTACCATAGACCTACTGTACAACACCATACCTACTGTACAACACCATACCTACTGTACAACACCATACCTACTGTACAACACCATACCTACTGTACCATAGACCTACTGTACAACACCATACCTACTGTACAACACCATACCTACTGTACAACACCATACCTACTGTACAACACCATACCTACTGTACAACACCATACCTACTGTACCATAGACCTACTGTACAACACCATACCTACTGTACAACACCATACCTACTGTACCATAGACCTACTGTACAACACCATACCTACTGTACAACACCATACCTACTGTACAACACCATACCTACTGTACCATAGACCTACTGTACAACACCATACCTACTGTACAACACCATACCTACTGTACCATAGACCTACTGTACAACACCATACCTACTGTACAACACCATACCTACTGTACAACACCATACCTACTGTACAACACCATACCTACTGTACAACACCATACCTACTGTACCATAGACCTACTGTACAACACCATACCTACTGTACAACACCATACCTACTGTACAACACCATACCTACTGTACAACATCATACCTACTGTACAACACCATACCTACTGTACCATACACCTACTGTACAACACCATACCTACTGTACAACACCATACCTACTGTACAACACCATACCTACTGTACAACACCATACCTACTGTACCATAGACATACTGTACAACACCATACCTACTGTACAACACCATACCTACTGTACAACACCACACCTACTGTACAACACCATACCTACTGTACAACACCATAGACATACTGTACAACACCATACCTACTGTACAACACCATACCTACTGTACAACAACACACCTACTGTACAACACCACACCTACTGTACAACACCATACCTACTGTACCATAGACATACTGTACAACACCATACCTACTGTACCATAGACCTACTGTACAACACCATACCTATTGTACAACACCATACCTACTGTACAACACCATACCTACTGTACAACACTATACCTACTGTACAACACCATACCTACTGTACAACACCATACCTACTGTACAACACTATACCTACTGTACAACACTATACCTACTGTACAACACCATACCTACTGTACCATAGACTTACTGTACAACACCATACCTACTGTACAACACCACACCTACTGTACAACACCACACCTACTGTACAACACCATACCTACTGTACCATAGACTTACTGTACAACACCATACCTACTGTACAACACCATACTTACTGTACAACACAATACCTACTGTACCATAGACCACCATAGACCTACCATATATCACCATAGCTAATGTACTACAGACCTACTGTACAACACCATACCTACTGTACAACACCATACCTACTGTACAACACCATACCTACTGTACAACACCATACCTACTGTACAACACCATACCTACTGTACCATAGAGTTACTGTACAACACCATACCTACTGTACAACACCATACCTACTGTACCATAGACCACCATAGACCTACCATATATCACCATAGCTACTGTACTACAGACCTACTGTACAACACCATACCTACTGTACAACACCATACCTACTGTGCTACAGACCTACTGTACCATAAACCTACCATACAACACCATACCTACTGTACCATTGACCACCATAGACCTATCATATATCACCATAGCTACTGTAACATAGTCCAATGATATTCATAAACATGTACTGAACGCCTTCTGTACACTGTGCAACGCTACTTTCAAGTAAGAAGTTGGTGTCCTAGATCTAGGACAGATGCGAACATTTTGAGTGACTGGTCTGAGTGTTTAAAGTAAGCTGTACTGTGAGATTGTGTTACGAAGTTACGTCAGTTAAGATGTCTGGAGTATAAAAAATAGGCGTTTGTCAGTTCGGGTAACGTCGCCTCACACAGCCACAGCCGCCATAAATGTAGGGAGTTGGCACAGATTCCGTACCCATAGTCAACGATAAAGATTACTCGATTTCCCCACCAGAGCAATCTTGCTGAGTCTTACTTGATCGCTCGCCCCTATTCTTCACTTACATGTTAATTTTTGTGTGTTACTAGCTATTACTAATTAGTCAAGAGTGTCAGCCATTCGGCCATTTTATTCAGGCTAATGTTGTTCGCTCTCCCAGACATTCTTCCCTCCTAACTATTGATGGTTATATTCCGTTGTAGAGTAAAACACTGAGACCTGTTGTACATTTCTTGTGTAACTAAAAATCCCCATTGGCTTTAACTATCACGTGAACGTGAAGCGGATTACCGGCCTGGGAATGAAATAAAGTTTCAAGTTTTTTTTGGTTTTTTTTGGGGGGGGGGGGGGGGGGGGGGGGCAATGTTTAATTAACAATTGATGCTACATCTTCACTATGCCAGGATGATCATACGTTATTAACTCCTCGATTACTTATAATAATAAGTGGTTTAGAGGTCGGACCCTTATAAGTGATTTAGAGGTCGGACCCTTATAAGTGATTTAGAGGTCGGACCCTTATAAGTGATTTAGAGGTCGGACCCTTATAAGTGATTTAGAGGTCGGACCCTTATAAGTGATTTAGAGGTCGGACCCTTATAAGTGATTTAGAGGTCGGACCCTTGTAAGTGATTTAGAGGTCGGACCCTTATAAGTGATTTAGAGGTCGGACCCTTGTAAGTGATTTAGAGGTCGGACCCTTTATAAGTGATTTAGAGGTCGGACCCTTGTAAGTGATTTAGAGGTCGGACCCTTATAAGTGATTTAGAGGTCGGACCCTTATAAGTGATTTAGAGGTCGGACCCTTATAAGTGATTAGAGGTCGGACCCTTATAAGTGATTTAGAGGTCGGAACCTTGTAAGTGATCTAGAGGTCGGACCCTTATAAGTGATGTAGAGGTCGAACCCTTATAAGTGATTTAGAGGTCGGACCCTTATAAGTGATTTAGAGGTCGGAACCTTGTAAGTGATCTAGAGGTCGGACCCTTATAAGTGATGTAGAGGTCGGACCCTTATAAGTGATTTAGAGGTCGGACCCTTGTAAGTGATTTAGAGGTCGGACCCTTATAAGTGATTTAGAGGTCGGACCCTTGTAAGTGATTTAGAGGTCGGACCCTTATAAGTGATTTAGAGGTCGGACCCTTATAAGTGATTAAGAGGTCGGACCCTTATAAGTGATTTAGAGGTCGGACCCTTATAAGTGATTTAGAGGTCGGAACCTTGTAAGTGATCTAGAGGTCGGACCCTTATAAGTGATGTAGAGGTCGAACCCTTATAAGTGATTTAGAGGTCGGACCCTTATAAGTGATTTAGAGGTCGGACCCTTATAAGTGATTTAGAGGTCGGACCCTTGTAAGTGATTTAGAGGTCGGACCCTTATAAGTGATTTAGAGGTCGGACCCTTGTAAGTGATTTAGAGGTCGGACCCTTATAAGTGATTTAGAGGTCGGACCCTTATAAGTGATTTAGAGGTCGGACCCTTATAAGTGATTTAGAGGTCGGACCCTTATAAGTGATTTAGAGGTCGGAACCTTGTAAGTGATCTAGAGGTCGGACCCTTATAAGTGATTTAGAGGTCGAACCCTTATAAGTGATTTAGAGGTCGGACCCTTATAAGTGATTTAGAGGTCGGACCCTTATAAGTGATTTAGAGGTCGGACCCTTGTAAGTGATTTAGAGGTCGGACCCTTATAAGTGATTTAGAGGTCGGACCCTTGTAAGTGATTTAGAGGTCGGACCCTTATAAGTGATTTAGAGGTCGGACCCTTATAAGTGATTAAGAGGTCGGACCCTTATAAGTGATTTAGAGGTCGGACCCTTATAAGTGATTTAGAGGTCGGAACCTTGTAAGTGATCTAGAGGTCGGACCCTTATAAGTGATGTAGAGGTCGAACCCTTATAAGTGATTTAGAGGTCGGACCCTTATAAGTGATTTAGAGGTCGGACCCTTATAAGTGATTTAGAGGTCGGACCCTTATAAGTGATTTAGAGGTCGGACCCTTATAAGTGATTTAGAGGTCGGACCCTTATAAGTGATTTAGAGGTCGGACCCTTATAAGTGATTTAGAGGTCGGACCCTTATAAGTGATTTAGAGGTCGGACCCTTGTAAGTGATCTAGAGGTCGGACCCTTATAAGTGATGTAGAGGTCGAACCCTTATAAGTGATTTAGAGGTCGGACCCTTATAAGTGATTTAGAGGTCGGACCCTTATAAGTGATTTAGAGGTCGGACCCTTATAAGTGATTTAGAGGTCGGACCCTTATAAGTGATTTAGAGGTCGGACCCTTATAAGTGATTTAGAGGTCGGAACCTTGTAAGTGATCTAGAGGTCGGACCCTTATAAGTGATTTAGAGGTCGGACCCTTATAAGTGATTTAGAGGTCGGACCCTTATAAGTGATTTAGAGGTCGAACCCTTATAAGTGATTTAGAGGTCGGACCCTTGTAAGTGATCTAGAGGTCGGACCCTTATAAGTGATTTAGAGGTCGGACCCTTATAAGTGATTTAGAGGTCGGACCCTTATAAGTGATTTAGAGGTCGAACCCTTATAAGTGATTTAGAGGTCGGACCCTTGTAAGTGATTTAGAGGTCGGACCCTTATAAGTGATTTAGAGGTCGGACCCTTATAAGTGATTTAGAGGTCGAACCCTTATAAGTGATTTAGAGGTCGGACCCTTGTAAGTGATTTAGAGGTCGGACCCTTATAAGTGATTTAGAGGTCGGACCCTTATAAGTGATTTAGAGGTCGTACCCTTATAAGTGATTTAGAGGTCGGACCCTTGTAAGTGATTTAGAGGTCGGACCCTTTTAAGTGATCTAGAGGTCGGACCCTTATAAGTGATCTACAGGTCGGACCCTTATAAGTGATTTAAAGGTCGGACCCTTATAAGTGATTTAGAGGTCGTACCCTTATAAGTGATTTAGAGGTCGGACCCTTGTAAGTGATTTAGAGGTCGGACCCTTTTAAGTGATCTAGAGGTCGGACCCTTATAAGTGATCTACAGGTCGGACCCTTATAAGTGATTTAGAGGTCGGACCCTTATAGTGATTTAGAGGTCGGATCCTTTTAAGTGATCTAGAGGTCGGACCCTTTTAAGTGATTTAGAGGTCGGACCCTTATAAGTGATTTAGAGGTCGGACCCTTATAAGTGATCTAGAGGTCGGACCCTTATAAGTGATTTAGAGGTCGGACCCTTGTAAGTGATTTAGAGGTCGGACCCTTATAAGTGATTTAGAGGTCGAACTCTTATAAGTGATTTAGAGGTCGGACCCTTGCAAGTGATTTAGAGGTCGGACCCTTATAAGTGATTTAGAGGTCGGACGCTTGTAAGTGATTTAGAGGTCGGACCCTTATAAGTGATCTAGAGGTCGAACCCTTATAAGTGATTTAGAGGTCGAACCCTTGTAAGTGATTTAGAGGTCGGACCCTTGTAAGTGATTTAGAGGTCGGACCCTTATAAGTGATTTAGAGGTCGAACCCTTATAAGTGATTTAGAGGTCGAACCCTTATAAGTGATTTAGAGGTCGAACCCTTATAAGTGATTGAGAGGTTGGACCCTTGTAAGTGATTTAGAGGTCGGACCCTTATAAGTGATTTAGAGGTCGGACCCTTATAACTGATCTAGAGGTCGAACCCTGATAAGTGATTAAGAGGTCGGACCCTTGTAAGAGATTTAGAGGTTGGACCCTTATAAGTGATCTAGAGGTCGAACCCTTATAAGTGTTTTAGAGGTCGGACCCTTATAACTGATCTAGAGGTCGGACCCTTGTAAGTGATTTAGAGGTCGTACCCTTATAAGTGATTTAGAGGTCGTACCCTTATAACTGATCTAGAGGTCGGACCCTTATAAGTGACTTAGAGGTCGGACCCTTATAAGTGATTTAGAGATCGGACCCTTATAACTGATTTAGAGGTCGGACCCTTGTAAGTGATTTAGAGGTCGGACCCTTATAAGTGATTTAGAGGTCGGACCCTTATAAGTGATTTAGAGGTCGGACCCTTATAACTGATCTAGAGGTCGGACCCTTATAAGTGATCTAGAGGTCGGACCCTGATAAGTGATCTAGAGGTCGAACCCTTATAAGTGATTTAGAGGTCGAACCCTTATAAGTGATCTAGAGGTCGAACCCTCATAAGTGATTTAGAGGTTGGACCCTTGTAAGTGATTTTGAGGTCGGACCCTTATAAGTGATTTAGAGGTCGGACCCTTTTAAGTGATCTAGAGGTCGGACCCTTATAAGTGATTTACAGGTCGGACCCTTATAAGTGATTTAGAGGTCGGACCCTTATAGTGATTTAGAGGTCGGATCCTTGTAAGTGATTTAGAGGTCGAACCCTTATAAGTGATCTAGAGGTCGGACCCTTATAAGTGATCTACAGGTCGGACCCTTATAAGTGATTTAGAGGTCGGACCCTTATAGTGATTTAGAGGTCGGATCCTTTTAAGTGATGTAGAGGTCGGACCCTTTTAAGTGATTTAGAGGTCGGACCCTTATAAGTGATTTAGAGGTCGGACCCTTATAAGTGATCTAGATGTCAGACCCTTATAAGTGATTTAGAGGTCGGACTCTTGTAAGTGATTTAGAGGTCGGACCCTTATAAGTGATTTAGAGGTCGAACTCTTATAAGTGATTTAGAGGTCGGACCCTTGCAAGTGATTTAGAGGTCGGACCCTTATAAGTGATTTAGAGGTCGGACCCTTGTAAGTGATTTATAGGTCGGACCCTAATAAGTGATCTAGAGGTCGAACCCTTATAAGTGATTTAGAGGTCGGACCCTTGTAAGTGATTTAGAGGTCGGACCCTTGTAAGTGATTTAGAGGTCGGACCCTTATAAGTGATTTAGAGGTCGGACCCTTATAAGTGATTTAGAGGTCGAACTCTTATAAGTGATTTAGAGGTCGGACCCTTGCAAGTGATTTAGAGGTCGGACCCTGATAAGTGATTTAGAGGTCGGACCCTTGTAAGTGATTTAGAGGTCGGACCCTAATAAGTGATCTAGAGGTCGAACCCTTATAAGTGTTTTAGAGGTCGGACCCTTATAAGTGATGTAGAGGTCGAACCCTTATAAGTGATTTAGAGGTCGGACCCTTATAAGTGATTTAGAGGTCGGACCCTTATAAGTGATTTAGAGGTCGGACCCTTGTAAGTGATTTAGAGGTCGGACCCTTATAAGTGATTTAGAGGTCGGACCCTTGTAAGTGATTTAGAGGTCGGACCCTTATAAGTGATTTAGAGGTCGGACCCTTATAAGTTATTAAGAGGTCGGACCCTTATAAGTGATTTAGAGGTCGGACCCTTATAAGTGATTTAGAGGTCGGAACCTTGTAAGTGATCTAGAGGTCGGACCCTTATAAGTGATGTAGAGGTCGAACCCTTATAAGTGATTTAGAGGTCGGACCCTTATAAGTGATTTAGAGGTCGGACCCTTATAAGTGATTTAGAGGTCGGACCCTTGTAAGTGATTTAGAGGTCGGACCCTTATAAGTGATTTAGAGGTCGGACCCTTGTAAGTGATTTAGAGGTCGGACCCTTATAAGTGATTTAGAGGTCGGACCCTTATAAGTGATTTAGAGGTCGGACCCTTATAAGTGATTTAGAGGTCGGACCCTTATAAGTGATTTAGAGGTCGGAACCTTGTAAGTGATCTAGAGGTCGGACCCTTATAAGTGATGTAGAGGTCGAACCCTTATAAGTGATTTAGAGGTCGGACCCTTATAAGTGATTTAGAGGTCGGACCCTTATAAGTGATTTAGAGGTCGGACCCTTGTAAGTGATTTAGAGGTCGGACCCTTATAAGTGATTTAGAGGTCGGACCCTTGTAAGTGATTTAGAGGTCGGACCCTTATAAGTGATTTAGAGGTCGGACCCTTATAAGTGATTAAGAGGTCGGACCCTTATAAGTGATTTAGAGGTCGGACCCTTATAAGTGATTTAGAGGTCGGAACCTTGTAAGTGATCTAGAGGTCGGACCCTTATAAGTGATGTAGAGGTCGAACCCTTATAAGTGATTTAGAGGTCGGACCCTTATAAGTGATTTAGAGGTCGGACCCTTATAAGTGATTTAGAGGTCGGACCCTTATAAGTGATTTAGAGGTCGGACCCTTATAAGTGATTTAGAGGTCGGACCCTTATAAGTGATTTAGAGGTCGGACCCTTATAAGTGATTTAGAGGTCGGACCCTTATAAGTGATTTAGAGGTCGGACCCTTATAAGTGATTTAGAGGTCGGAACCTTGTAAGTGATCTAGAGGTCGGACCCTTATAAGTGATGTAGAGGTCGAACCCTTATAAGTGATTTAGAGGTCGGACCCTTATAAGTGATTTAGAGGTCGGACCCTTATAAGTGATTTAGAGGTCGGACCCTTATAAGTGATTTAGAGGTCGGACCCTTATAAGTGATTTAGAGGTCGGACCCTTATAAGTGATTTAGAGGTCGGAACCTTGTAAGTGATCTAGAGGTCGGACCCTTATAAGTGATTTAGAGGTCGGACCCTTATAAGTGATTTAGAGGTCGGACCCTTATAAGTGATTTAGAGGTCGGACCCTTATAAGTGATTTAGAGGTCGGACCCTTGTAAGTGATCTAGAGGTCGGACCCTTATAAGTGATTTAGAGGTCGGACCCTTATAAGTGATTTAGAGGTCGGACCCTTATAAGTGATTTAGAGGTCGAACCCTTATAAGTGATTTAGAGGTCGGACCCTTGTAAGTGATTTAGAGGTCGGACCCTTATAAGTGATTTAGAGGTCGGACCCTTATAAGTGATTTAGAGGTCGAACCCTTATAAGTGATTTAGAGGTCGGACCCTTGTAAGTGATTTAGAGGTCGGACCCTTATAAGTGATTTAGAGGTCGGACCCTTATAAGTGATTTAGAGGTCGTACCCTTATAAGTGATTTAGAGGTCGGACCCTTGTAAGTGATTTAGAGGTCGGACCCTTTTAAGTGATCTAGAGGTCGGACCCTTATAAGTGATCTACAGGTCGGACCCTTATAAGTGATTTAAAGGTCGGACCCTTATAAGTGATTTAGAGGTCGTACCCTTATAAGTGATTTAGAGGTCGGACCCTTGTAAGTGATTTAGAGGTCGGACCCTTTTAAGTGATCTAGAGGTCGGACCCTTATAAGTGATCTACAGGTCGGACCCTTATAAGTGATTTAGAGGTCGGACCCTTATAGTGATTTAGAGGTCGGATCCTTTTAAGTGATCTAGAGGTCGGACCCTTTTAAGTGATTTAGAGGTCGGACCCTTATAAGTGATTTAGAGGTCGGACCCTTATAAGTGATCTAGAGGTCGGACCCTTATAAGTGATTTAGAAGTCGGACCCTTGTAAGTGATTTAGAGGTCGGACCCTTATAAGTGATTTAGAGGTCGAACTCTTATAAGTGATTTAGAGGTCGGACCCTTGCAAGTGATTTAGAGGTCGGACCCTTATAAGTGATTTAGAGGTCGGACGCTTGTAAGTGATTTAGAGGTCGGACCCTTATAAGTGATCTAGAGGTCGAACCCTTATAAGTGATTTAGAGGTCGAACCCTTGTAAGTGATTTAGAGGTCGGACCCTTGTAAGTGATTTAGAGGTCGGACCCTTATAAGTGATTTAGAGGTCGAACCCTTATAAGTGATTTAGAGGTCGAACCCTGATAAGTGATTTAGAGGTCGAACCCTTATAAGTGATTTAGAGGTTGGACCCTTGTAAGTGATTTAGAGGTCGGACCCTTATAAGTGATTTAGAGGTCGGACCCTTATAACTGATCTAGAGGTCGAACCCTTATAAGTGATTAAGAGGTCGGACCCTTGTAAGAGATTTAGAGGTTGGACCCTTATAAGTGATCTAGAGGTCGAACCCTTATAAGTGTTTTAGAGGTCGGACCCTTATAACTGATCTAGAGGTCGGACCCTTGTAAGTGATTTAGAGGTCGTACCCTTATAAGTGATTTAGAGGTCGTACCCTTATAACTGATCTAGAGGTCGGACCCTTATAAGTGACTTAGAGGTCGGACCCTTATAAGTGATTTAGAGATCGGACCCTTATAACTGATTTAGAGGTCGGACCCTTGTAAGTGATTTAGAGGTCGGACCCTTATAAGTGATTTAGAGGTCGGACCCTTATAAGTGATTTAGAGGTTGGACCCTTATAACTGATCTAGAGGTCGGACCCTTATAAGTGATCTAGAGGTCGGACCCTGATAAGTGATCTAGAGGTCGAACCCTTATAAGTGATTTAGAGGTCGAACCCTTATAAGTGATCTAGAGGTCGAACCCTCATAAGTGATTTAGAGGTTGGACCCTTGTAAGTGATTTTGAGGTCGGACCCTTATAAGTGATTTAGAGGTCGGACCCTTTTAAGTGATCTAGAGGTCGGACCCTTATAAGTGATTTACAGGTCGGACCCTTATAAGTGATTTAGAGGTCGGACCCTTATAGTGATTTAGAGGTCGGATCCTTGTAAGTGATTTAGAGGTCGAACCCTTATAAGTGATCTAGAGGTCGGACCCTTATAAGTGATCTACAGGTCGGACCCTTATAAGTGATTTAGAGGTCGGACCCTTATAGTGATTTAGAGGTCTGATCCTTTTAAGTGATGTAGAGGTCGGACCCTTTTAAGTGATTTAGAGGTCGGACCCTTATAAGTGATTTAGAGGTCGGACCCTTATAAGTGATCTAGATGTCAGACCCTTATAAGTGATTTAGAGGTCGGACTCTTGTAAGTGATTTAGAGGTCGGACCCTTATAAGTGATTTAGAGGTCGAACTCTTATAAGTGATTTAGAGGTCGGACCCTTGCAAGTGATTTAGAGGTCGGACCCTTATAAGTGATTTAGAGGTCGGACCCTTGTAAGTGATTTATAGGTCGGACCCTAATAAGTGATCTAGAGGTCGAACCCTTATAAGTGATTTAGAGGTCGGAGCCTTGTAAGTGATTTAGAGGTCGGACCCTTGTAAGTGATTTAGAGGTCGGACCCTTATAAGTGATTTAGAGGTCGGACCCTTATAAGTGATTTAGAGGTCGAACTCTTATAAGTGATTTAGAGGTCGGACCCTTGCAAGTGATTTAGAGGTCGGACCCTGATAAGTGATTTAGAGGTCGGACCCTTGTAAGTGATTTAGAGGTCGGACCCTAATAAGTGATCTAGAGGTCGAACCCTTATAAGTGATTTAGAGGTCGGACCCTTGTAAGTGATTTAGAGGTCGGACCCTTGTAAGTGATTTAGAGGTCGGACCCTTATAAGTGATTGAGAGGTCGAACCCTTATAAGTGATTTAGAGGTCGAACCCTTATAAGTGATTTAGAGGTCGAACCCTTATAAGTGATTTAGAGGTTGGACCCTTGTAAGTGATTTAGAGGTCGGACCCTTATAAGTGATTTAGAGGTCGGACCCTTATAACTGATCTAGAGGTCGAACCCTTATAAGTGATTAAGAGGTCGGACCCTTGTAAGAGATTTAGAGGTTGGACCCTTATAAGTGTTTTAGAGGTCGGACCCTTATAAGTGATCTAGAGGTCGGACCCTTGTAAGTGATTTAGAGGTCGTACCCTTATAAGTGATTTAGAGGTCGTACCCTTATAACTGATCTAGAGGTCGGACCCTTATAAGTGACTTAGAGGTCGGACCCTTATAAGTGATTTAGAGGTCGGACCCTTATAACTGATTTAGAGGTCGGACCCTTGTAAGTGATTAGAGGTCGGACCGTTATAAGTGATTGAGAGGTCGGACCCTTATAAGTGATTTAGAGGTCGGACCCTTATAAGTGATCTAGAGGTCGGACCCTTATAAGTGATCTAGAGGTCGGACCCTTATAAGTGATCTAGAGGTCGGACCCTTATAAGTGATTTAGAGGTCGGACCCTTATAAGTGATTTAGAGGTCGGACCCTTATAACTGATCTAGAGGTTGGACCCTTATAAGTGATTTAGAGGTCGGACCCTTATAACTGATTTAGAGGTCGGACCCTTATAACTGATTTAGAGGTCGGACCCTTGTACGTGATTTAGAGGTCGGACCCTTAAAGTAATTTAGAGGTCGGACCCTTGTAAGTGATTTAGAGGTCGACCCTTGTAAGTGATTTTGAGGTCGGACCCTTATAAGTGATTTAGAGGTCGGACCCTTATAACTGATCTAGAGGTCGGACCCTTGTACGTGATTTAGGCGTTAAATCACTTATTATCCCCTCGATCGATCATAATAGTAACTGATGTATAGGTTGGACCCTTTTAAGTCATGAAGGGGTTAAATCAGTTTTTAGCTCCTCGATTACTTATGTTATTTAAGGGTAAATAACGTCTCGATCACCTACAGTGTGTAATGATAAATGATTTAGGGGTTAATATACTTGTTAACGCCTAGATCACATATTATCATAAGTGTTTTATTTAGAGTTCAGACTTTTCATTCGTGGTCATAGGAGCGTATCAAGCCCCTGATTCTATACGGGGGGTCAGGTGACTATCGGTCGAGTCACTGAACAGTTTCCCCGTTATTTTGATATCTCTTAATCTTTGAATTGTTTTGGGTAAATGAATTCACCTATTCAAATATGGAAAATGAATTCACCTTTTCAAATATTTACGCATTTAAGCACGTAGCATGGTTGAACCGTTTGTTTTGTCTGCATCAAGTGAAGTGGAGCGCACAGGTATCGCTCTCATATGATAAACATACACAGAACGGAGAAAAAAATCAACCTGCATCCTTTAAAGTATCTACAGGACTATAGGGGTTGTACCGTAGATCAATACACTTACACATTCGCTATTCAATCCAACGACATGAATGTTCTAGAGAATTCCTTCAACCATGTCAGTTAACCAGCTAAGTCCACTGAAATCGGCCGGTTGACAAAGCGGAAGCTATATGTTTGTAAGCCACGGAACACGTAGTGTATTAGATAGTCGTCGATGTACTGGAAGGTATATATATATATATATGTATGTATACACATAAAACACACATCAAAACACACCGTTCAGTCAGCTGTTTGGTAATATGTGCACACAGTTCATACCCGCCCTAGCGATATGAAGCTTTACATCAGGTGCAGAGTACTATGTGCTGTGTGGTGTGCCATAGAGATTCTCTTCTTTGGAGGAATTATATACGGCTGGGGATCACTGGTATTTGTCTTAAAAGAGGAAGGTTTTTATTACGAGGCATGTTTAAGTGTCATAACACCTGCTGAACTGTCATACAACACTACAAATACTTCTGTAGAGAACGTCCAACAGGACGGACTTTTGACACTTGGTACCCATGATGACCCTTCAGATCCTCCAAGACAATGGGAAAGTGACCACGATAAGGTCACAGACACAGTTCCCACTTGTCCCCAACAGGAATCCAAGTTGAACCTTTGGTTTTCAGTGGCAGTCGCATTCATGTATCTGTCAATGGCGTTTTTGGGGGAGCTGACCACCCGGTTAGGAACACAGGTCACTAGACACATATTCACGTAAGTATACAGATATATGATATGTTAATAACGGACATAAACAGGTGTATAATCTATACACCAGGTGTTGAAGTCACACGGAATCAGTTGACCAGAGTGCAAAACAGGTTGTCTTTGTTGTATATTCCAGGTCAATAGCCAAGGTTAATCGGGTATGGCTATATATATTATTGTACATACGTCAGTCAATATCAGTCTCGTATGTCATCAAATTAATTGTGATAAAACACATGTGGCGGGATATTTTTTTTACATATCAGTGCGTTTGGGTAAATAATATTTCATGTGGTATATCATGTGAAGAAAGTATATGGGTCGGAAAAAATCATCACGTGGAATGAACATGTATTGTAAAATAGGGTCAGTAACATCATCACGTGGTATGTTATGTACAGTAGGGGCCAGTAACATCATCACGTGGTATGTAATATACAGTAGGGGTCAGTAACATCATCACGTGGTATGTTATGTACAGTAGGGGCCAGTAACATCATCACGTGGTATGTTATGTACAGTAGGGGTCAGTAACATCATCACGTGGTATGTTATGTACAGTAGGGGTCAGTAACATCATCACGTGGTATGTTATATACAGTAGGGGTCAGTAACATCATCACGTGGTATGTTACTGTACAGTAGGGGTCAGTAACATCATCACGTGGTATGTTATGTACAGTAGGGGTTAGTAACATCATCACATGGTATGTAATGTACAGTAGGGGTCAGTAACATCATCACGTGGTATGTTATATACAGTAGGGGTCAGTAACACCATCACGTGGTATGTTATGTACAGTAGGGGTCAGTAACATCATCACGTGGTATGTAATGTACAGTAGGGGTCAGTAACATCATCACTTGGTATATACTGTACAGTAGGGGTCAGTAACATCATCACGTGGTATGTTATGTACAATAGGGGTCAGTAACATCATCACGTGGTATGTAATGTACAGTAGGGGCCAGTAACATCATCACGTGGTATGTTATATACAGTAGGGGTCAGTAACATCATCACGTGGTATGTTATATACAGTAGGGGTAAGTAACATCATCACGTGGTATGTTATGTACAGTAGGGGTCAGTAACATCATCACATGGTATGTTATGTACAGTAGGGATCAGTAACATCATCACGTGGTATGTTATGTACATTAGGGGCCAGTAACATCATCACGTGGTATGTTATGTACAGTAGGGGTCAGTAACATCATCACGTGGTATGTAATGTACAGTAGGGATCAGTAACATCATCACGTGGTATGTTATGTACAGTAGGGGTCAGTAACATCATCACGTGGTATGTTATGTACAGTACCGATCAGTAACATCATCACGTGGTATGTTATGTACAGTATGGGTCAGTAACACCATCACGTGGTATGTTATGTACAGTAGGGGTCAGTAACACCATCACGTGGTATGTAATGTACAGTAGGGGCCAGTAACATCATCACGTGGTTTTTTTTATTCAGTAGGGTCAGTAACATCATCACGTGGTATGTTATATACAGTAGGGGTTAGTAACATCATCACGTGGTATGGTATGTACAGTAGGGGTCAATAACATCATCACGTGGTATGTTATGTACAGTAGGGGTCAGTAACATCATCACGTGGTATGTTATGTACAGTAGGGGTCAGTAACATCATCACGTGGTATGTTATGTACAATAGGGATCAGTAACATCATCACGTGGTATGTTATGTACAATAGGGATCAGTAACATCATCACGTGGTATGTTATGTACAATAGGGGTCGGTAACATCATCACGTGGTATGTACTGTACAGTAGGGGTCAGTAACATCATCACGTGGTATGTTATGTACAATAGGGGTCGGTAACATCATCAGATATCATGTTATGTACATTAGGTACCCGTTCTCATTTGACCGTGACTGTGGCGCCATTCTAGACACCTGTTCTCATTTTACCGTGACTGTGGCGCCATTCTAGACACCCGTTCTCATTTGACCGTGACTGTGGCGCCATTCTAGACACCCCATCTCATTTGAACGTGACTGTGGCGCCATTCTAGACACCCAATCTCATTTGACCGTGACTGTTGGCGTCACTCTAGACATCCGTCCTTATTGGACGGAGGTTGTTGGTGTCCCACTAGACAACCATCCCTTAGATGACTTTGGCTGTTGGTGTCCACCTAGACATCCGTCTTCATATAACCATGACTATTGGTGTCCCTGTAGATGCCTCTCCTTCTATAACCCTTCTTCTATTGGTGCCCCTTGACACCGTCTTCATATAACAGTGACTGTTGGTGTCGCCTTGTCACTCGTTCTCATTTGATCTTGGCTGTTGGTGTCCTTGTAGACACTCATCCTTATATGACCCTGACTGTTTGTGTCCCTCTAGACACGTCATAATATTAGCATAACTGTTTGTGTCCCTCTAGACACCCGTCGTAATTTTACCATAACTGTTTGTGTCCCTCTAGACACCCGTCGTAATTTTACCATAACTGTTTGTGTCCCTCTAGACACCCGCCATAATTTGACCATAACTGTTTGTGTCCCTCTAGACACCCGCCGTAATTTGACCATAACTGTTTGTGTCCCTCTAGACACCCGCCGTAATTTGAACGTGACACCGTCCGCGTCTAACCTTGCCTTTTGGTGTCCATGTAGGCACCCGTCCCCATCTGACATTGCCTTTTGGTGTCCCTCTAGACACCCGTCCCAATTTGACTTTGGCTATTGGTGTCCATCTTTACACATGTCTTCAATTGACCTTTCCTGTCTGTGTCCGTATAAACACCTCTTCTTATTTGACCGTGTCTATTGGTGTCCGTCGAATCACCAACCCGCGTCTGAGTCTGACTGTTGTGAGGATTTATCACTTATAATTGATGATAACATGTCTTTGTTTGCTGATGTTGTTCAGGTTGTAGAATCTCTTTAATTACCTCTTTTGTTGTACATCATTGGAGACATAGGCCCATATCTGGTTCATTTCCTAATGTTTGTTGTTTATTATTTAGGTTTATGTTTGTGTTCGGGGCGTTGTGCGTGGCATTCGCGACTAAAGGTATGTACATAGTTTACTTTTTAACAAAGGCTAAGTCCTGTTACATTTGATTCAATTTTTTCTATTTTCCCGACAACAAAATATACACTGAACATAAACTGATATATTTTTGTGTTTTGGAAGTAAAGTTTATATGATATCTTCACTAACCCGGACTATTTTGTATTGTCAGACGTTCCGTGGTTACTGTGTCCAGGGCTATGTAGTATTGCTGTCTCAGGATTGGTCATATTTGCGACGAACATACAGGTAATTAACCACTTGTTTGATAATGATATAAACTGTAATGTCACGGAACTGTGGTACAGACACAACGTAAAACAAACAGTGAGAAACACGGAAAAACAGGAATATGTGGGTTTACTTATGGTTATAAGTCTTAATGGGTTGAAATGGTTCTTAGAAGATGGATCGAGGTCCGTTGGGAATTGTTTTGCCAACTTTAATTCCGATTGTGCAAGTCAACTAAACCTTTTAACTTCATGTTACTATTTTTATAATTATTGAATCAGGTTGACATTTCGACTTTTATATTTGTATAGACGGCTATATGTTAACACTAGAGACACCTCACGTTTATCTTTGTATAGATCGCTATATGTTAACACTAGAGACACCTCCCGTTTATCTTTGTATAGACGGCTATATGTTAACACTAGAGACATCTCACGTTTATCTTTGTATAGACGGCTATATGGTAACACTAGAGACACCTCACGTTTATCTTTGTATAGACGGCTATATGTTAACACTAGAGACACCTCACAGTTATATTTGTATAGACGGCTATATGTTAACACTAGAGACACCTCACGTTTATCTTTGTATAGACGGCTATATGTTAACACTAGAGATATCTCACGTTTATCTTTGTATAGACGGCTATATGTTAACACTAGAGACACCTCCCGTTTATCTTTATATAGACGGCTATATGTTAACACTAGAGACACCTCCCGTTTATCTTTATATAGACGGCCATATGTTAACACTAGAGACACCTCACGTTTATCTTTGTATAGACGGCTATATGTTAACACTAGAGATACCTCCCGTTTATCTTTGTATAGACGGCTATATGTTAACACTAGAGATACCTCCCGTTTATCTTTGTATAGACGGCTATATGTTAACACTAGAGACACCTCACGTTTATCTTTGTATAGACGGCTATATGTTAACACTAGAGACACCTCCCGTTTATCTTTATATAGACGGCTATATGTTAACACTAGAGACACCTCCCGTTTATCTTTGTATAGACGGCTATATGTTAACACTAGAGACACCTCACGTTTATCTTTGTATAGACGGCTATATGTTAACACTAGAGATACCTCCCGTTTATCTTTGTATAGACGGCTATATGTTAACACTAGAGATACCTCCCGTTTATCTTTGTATAGACGGCTATATGTTAACACTAGAGACACCTCCCGTTTATCTTTGTATAGACGGCTATATGTTAACACTAGAGACACCTCACGTTTATCTTTGTATAGACGGCTATATGTTAACACTAGAGACACCTCCCGTTTATCTTTATATAGACGGCTATATGTTAACACTAGAGACACCTCCCGTTTATCTTTATATAGACGGCTATATGTTAACACTAGAGACACCTCACGTTTATCTTTGTATAGACGGCTATATGTTAACACTAGAGATACCTCCCGTTTATCTTTGTATAGACGGCTATATGTTAACACTAGAGATACCTCCCGTTTATCTTTGTATAGACGGCTATATGTTAACACTAGAGACACCTCACGTTTATCTTTGTATAGACGGCTATATGTTAACACTAGAGACACCTCACGTTTATCTTTATATAGACGGCTATATGTTAACACTAGAGACACCTCCCGTTTATCTTTGTATAGACGGCTATATGTTAACACTAGAGACACCTCACGTTTATATTTGTATAGACGGCTATATGTTAACACTAGAGACACCTCACGTTTATCTTTGTATAGACGGCTATATGTTAACACTAGAGACACCTCCCGTTTATCTTTGTATAGACGGCTATATGTTAACACTAGAGACACCTCCCGTTTATCTTTGTATAGACGGCTATATGTTGACACTAGAGACACCTCACGTTTATCTTTGTATAGACGGCTATATGTTAACACTAGAGACATATCCCGTTTATCTTTGTATAGACGGCTATATGTTAACACTGGAGACACCTCACGTTTATCTTTGTATAGATCGCTATATGTTAACACTAGAGACACTTCACGTTTATCTTTATATAGACGGCTATATGTTAACACTAGAGACACCTCCCGTTTATCTTTATATAGACGGCTATATGTTAACACTAGAGACACTTCACGTTTATATTTGTATAGACGGCTATATGTTAACACTAGAGACACCTCCCGTTTATCTTTGTATAGACGGCTATATGTTAACACTAGAGACACCTCCCGTTTACATTTGTATAGACGGCTATATGTTAACACTAGATACACCTCCCGTTTATCTTTGTATAGACGGCTATATGTTAACACTAGAGACACCTCCCGTTTATATTTGTATAGACGGCTATATGTTAACACTAGAGACACCTCCCGTTTATCTTTGTATAGACGGCTATATGTTAACACTAGAGACACCTCACGTTTATATTTGTATAGACGGCTATATGTTAACACTAGAGACACCTACCGTTTATCTTTGTATAGACGGCTATATGTTAACACTAGAGACACCTCCCGTTTATCTTTGTATAGACGGCTATATGTTAACACTAGAGACACCTCCCGTTTATATTTGTATAGACGGCTATATGTTAACACTAGATACACCTCCCGTTTATCTTTGTATAGACGGCTATATGTTAACACTAGAGACACCTCCCGTTTATATTTGTATAGACGGCTATATGTTAACACTAGAGACACCTCCCGTTTATCTTTGTATAGACGGCTATATGTTAACACTAGAGACACCTCCCGTTTATATTTGTATAGACGGCTCTATGTTAACACTAGAGACACCTCTCGTTTATCTTTGTATAGACGGCTATATGTTAACACTAGAGATATCTCACGTTTATCTTTGTATAGACGGCTATATGTTAACACTAGAGACACCTCACGTTTATCTTTGTATAGACGGCTATATGTTAACACTAGAGACATCTCACGTTTATCTTTGTATAGACGGCTATATGTTAACACTAGAGACACCTCACGTTTATCTTTGTATAGACGGCTATATGTTAACACTAGAGATACCTCCCGTTTATCTTTGTATAGACGGCTATATGTTAACACTAGAGACACCTCCCGTTTATCTTTGTATAGACGGCTATATGTTAACACTAGAGACACCTCCCGTTTATCTTTGTATAGACGGCTATATGTTAACACTAGAGACACCTCCCGTTTATCTTTGCATAGACGGCTATATGTTAACACTAGAGACACTTCACGTTTATCTGTGTATAGACGGCTATATGTTAACACTAGAGACACTTCACGTTTATCTTTGTATAGACGGCTATATGTTGACACTAGAGACACCTTACGTTTATCTTTGTATAGACGGCTATATGTTAACACTAAAGACACCTACCGTTTATCTTTGTATAGACGGCTATATGTTAACACTAGAGACACCTCACGTTTATCTTTGTATAGACGGCTATATGTTGACACTAGAGACACCTCACGTTTATCTTTGTATAGACGGCTATATGTTAACACTAAAGACACCTACCGCTTATCTTTGTATAGACGGCTATATGTTAACACTAGAGACACCTCACGTTTATCTTTGTATAGACGGCTATATGTTGACACTAGAGACACATCCCGTTTATCTTTGTATAGACGGCTATATGTTAACACTAGAGACACCTCACGTTTATCTTTGTATAGACGGCTATATGTTAACACTAGAGACACCTCCCGTTTATCTTTGTATAGACGGCTATATGTTGACACTAGAGACACCTCCCGTTTATCTTTGTATAGACGGCTATATGTTGACACTAGAGACACCTCCCGTTTATCTTTGTATAGACGGCTATATGTTAACACTAGAGACACCTCACGTTTATCTTTGTATAGACGGCTATATGTTAACACTAGAGACACCTCCCGTTTATCTTTGTATAGACGGCTATATGTTAACACTGGAGACACCTCACGTTTATCTTTGTATAGACGGCTATATGTTGACACTAGAGACACCTCCCGTTTATCTTTGTATAGACGGCTATATGTTAACACTAGAGACACCTCACGTTTATCTTTGTATAGACGGCTATATGTTAACACTAGAGACACCTCACGTTTATCTTTGTATAGACGGCTATATGTTAACACTAGAGACACCTCACGTTTATCTTTGTATAGACGGCTATATGTTAACACTAGAGACACCTAACATTTACGATTTGTCGACAGAAGCATCCCTGCTTTTAAGGGCTTGTTCTCGATATCACGATTCTGATGACACAATCTGGATAACTATGATAAAACAATGTATATACCACTGATGACACAATGTATATACCATTGATGACACATTGTATACACCACTGATGAAACATTGTATATACCACTGATGACACAATGTATATACCACTGATGACACATTGTATATACCACTGATGACACATTGTATATACCACTGAGGACACAATGTATATACCACTGATGACACAATGTATATACCACTGATGACACAATGTATATACCACTGATGACACATTGTATATACCACTGATGACACAATGTATATACCACTGATGACACATTGTATATACCACTGATGACACATTGTATATACCACTGATGGCACAATGTATATACCACTGATGACACATTGTATATACCACTGATGACACATTGTATATACCACTGAGGACACAATGTATATACCACTGATAACACATTGTATATACCACTGATGACACATTGTATATACCACTGATGAAACATTGTATATACCACTGATGACACAATGTATATACCACTGATGAGACAATGTATATACCACTGATAACACATTGTATATACCACTGATGACACAATGTATATACCACTGATGACACATTGTATATACCACTGATGACACATTGTATATACCACTGATGGCACAATGTATATACCACTGATAACACATTGTATATACCACTGATGACACAATGTATATACCACTGATGACACATTGTATATACCACTGATGACACATTGTATATACCACTGAGGACACAATGTATATACCACTGATGACACAATGTATATACCACTGATGACACAATGTATATACCACTGATGACACATTGTATATACCACTGATGACACATTGTATATACCACTGATGACACATTGTATATACCACTGATGACACATTGTATATACCACTGATGACACATTGTATATACCACTGATGACAGATTGTATATACCACTGATGACACATTGTATATACCACTGATGACACATTGTATATACCACTGATGACACAATCTATATACCACTGATGACACAATGTATATACCACTGATGACACATTGTATATACCACTGATGGCACATTGTATATACCACTGATGACACATTGTATATACCACTGATGACACATTGTATATACCACTGATGACACATTGTATATACCACTGATGGCACAATGTATATACCACTGATGACACATTGTATATACCACTGATGACACATTGTATATACCACTGAGGACACAATGTATATACCACTGATAACACATTGTATATACCACTGATGACACATTGTATATACCACTGATGACACATTGTATATACCACTGATGACACAATGCATATACCACTGATGACACAATGTATATACCACTGATGACACATTGCATATACCACTGATGACACAATGTATATACCACTGATGACACAATGTATATACCACTGATGACACAATGTATATACCACTGATGGCACAATGTATATACCACTGATGACACAATGTATATACCACTGATGACACAATGTATATACCACTGATGACACATTGTATATACCACTGATGACACATTGTATATACCACTGATGACACAATGTATATACCACTGATGACACAATGTATATACCACTGATGACACAATGTATATACCACTGATGACACATTGTATATACCACTGATGACACAATGTATATACCACTGATGACACATTGTATATACCACTGATGACACATTGTATATACCACTGATGACACATTGTATATACCACTGATGACACAATGTATATACCACTGATGGCACAATGTATATACCACTGATGACACAATGTATATACCACTGATGACACATTGTATATACCACTGATGACACATTGTATATACCACTGATGACACATTGTATATACCACTGATGACACAATGTATATACCACTGATGACACAATGTATATACCACTGATGACACAATGTATATACCACTGATGACACATTGTATATACCACTGATGACACAATGTATATACCACTGATGACACATTGTATATACTACTGATGACACATTGTATATACCACTGATGACACATTGTATATACCACTGATGACACATTGTATATACCACTGATGACACATTGTATATACCACTGATGAAACATTGTATATACCACTGATGACACAATATATATACCACTGATGACACAATGTATATACCACTGATGACACAATGTATATACCACTGATGACACAATGTATATACCACTGATGACACATTGTAAATACCACTGATGACACAATATATATACCACTGATGACACATTGTATATACCACTGATGACACAATGTATATACCACTGATGACACAATATATATACCACTTATGATACAATGTATATACCACTGATGACACAATGTATATACCACTGATGACACAATGTATATACCACTGATGACACATTGTATATACCACTGATGACACATTGTATATACCACTGATGACACATTGTATATACCACTGATGACACATTGTATATACCACTGATGACACAATGTATATACCACTGATGATACAATCTATATACCACTTATAACCCAATCTAGATACATAAACCTGGACTTAAACTTGATATCCGAAATATTTGAAATCACGTATATATAATAATATAATAGTATGATTGGCTATGGATAAATGACAAATATGTAACTAAATTGGAACGAAACTTATGTAAATAATAGCTAGTAGTTAATTAAGGAAAGCGTATGCTTTGACATTTCATAGATGTGCATGCTTAAAATGATCGAAGGTACAATTTTAATTCAATTATTCATATGACGTGATGTCCTTTTAAATAATTGCCGAGCACGTACAGCATCTGGTCATGGACAAATGCATTACTCATTAACACACCGCGAATATCAGCTGTGTACTGTTATATGGTGACGTATACCATATATGGTGTTACAGCTATGTACTGTTTTATGGTGACGTATACCATATATGGTGTTACAGCTTTGAACTGTTATATATTGACGTTATACCATATATGGTGTTACAGCTATGTACTGTTATATGGTGACGTATACCATATATGGTGTTACAGCTATGAACCGTTATATATTGACGTTATACCATATATGGTGTTACAGCTATGTACTGTTATATGGTGACGTATACCATATATGGTGTTACAGCTATGAACTGTTATATATTGACGTTATACCATATATGGTGTTACAGCTATATTTACCATTGTATGGCACTGCCACTATATAACCCTACCAATTCAGTTGCGAGTTCACCAGCTTATGAACTGCCAACTGAAATTTGAATTTGAAAATTTCAAAAAAAATCGCACGACAAATAAAAAATCACAGATGGTAAATATAAGCATTGAACGGCTTTCAGTTGGCATTCATAGTCAATATGAATGCCAACTGGACAGAGGCAAATTCAACATGAAGCGCACCTTTCAATGCTTAAATGTACTGTTATATGGTGACGTATACCATATATGACTCATTTCTATTACGTGATTTGTTTTTTATCCACAAGTCATACTTTACTACTTACAATGTTCTGTATCATATTGTCTCTCCGTGACAATGTTCTGTATCATATTGTCTCTCCGTGACAATGTTCTGTATCATATTGTCTCTCCGTGACAATGTTCTGTATCATATTGTCTCTCCGTGACAATGTTCTGTATCATATTGTCTCTCCGTGACAATGTTCTGTATCATATTGTCTCTCCGTGACAACGTTCTGTATCATATTGTCTCTCCGTGACAATGTTCTGTAGCATATGGTCTCTCCGTGACAATGTTCTGTATCATATTGTCTCTCCGTGACAATGTTCTGTATCATATTGTCTCTCCGTGACAATGTTATGTATCATATTGTCTCTCCGTGACAGTATTCTGTATCATATTGTCTCTCCGTGACAGTGTTCTGTATCATATTGTCTCTCCGTGACAATGTTCTGTATCATATTGTCTCTCCGTGACAATGTTCTGTATCATATTGTCTCTCCGTGACAATGTTCTGTATCATATTGTCTCTCCTTGACAGTGTTCTGTATCATATTGTCTCTCCGTGACAGTGTTCTGTATCATATTGTCTCTCCGTGACAGTGTTCTGTATCATATTGTCTCTCCGTGACAATGTTCTGTATCATATTGTCTCTCCGTGACAGTGTTCTGTATCA
Organism: Pecten maximus; assembly: GCF_902652985.1. Taxonomy (NCBI): domain Eukaryota; kingdom Metazoa; phylum Mollusca; class Bivalvia; order Pectinida; family Pectinidae; genus Pecten; species Pecten maximus. Next base: position 4,092,339 of record NC_047018.1, on the reverse strand, counting down.
TATTGTCTCTCCGTGACAGTGTTCTGTATCATATGGTCTCTCCGTGACAATGTTCTGTATCATATTGTCTCTCCGTGACAATGTTCTGTATCATATTGTCTTTTCGTGACAATGTTCTGTATCATATTGTCTTTTCGTGACAATGTTCTGTATCATATTGTCTCTCCGTGACAATGTTCTGTATCATATTGTCTCTCCGTGACAATGTTCTGTATCATATTGTCTCTCCGTGACAATGTTCTGTATCATATTGTCTTTTCGTGACAATGTTCTGTATCAAATTGTCTCTCCGTGACAGTGTTCTGTATCATATTGTCTTTTCGTGACAATGTTCTGTATCATATGGTCTCTCCGTGACAATGTTCTGTATCATATTGTCTCTCCGTGACAATGTTCTGTATCATATGGTCTCTCCGTGACAATGTTCTGTATCATATTGTCTCTCCGTGACAATGTTCTGTATCATATTGTCTCTCCGTGACAATGTTCTGTATCATATTGTCTCTCCGTGACAATGTTCTGTATCATATTGTCTCTCCGTGACAATGTTCTGTATCATATTGTCTTTTCGTGACAATGTTCTGTATCATATTGTCTTTTCGTGACAATGTTCTGTATCATATTGTCTCTCCGTGACAATGTTCTGTATCATATTGTCTCTCCGTGACAGTGTTCTGTATCATATTGTCTCTCCGTGACAGTGTTCTGTATCATATTGTCTCTCCGTGACAATGTTCTGTATCATATTGTCTTTTCGTGACAATGTTCTGTATCATATTGTCTCTCCGTGACAATGTCCTTTATCATATTGACTCACACTAACAATGTCCTTTATTATATTGACTCACACTAACAATGTCCTTTATTATATTGACTCACAATAACGATGTCCTTTATCATATTGACTCACAATAACAATGTCCTTTATCATACTGACTCACACTAACAATGTCCTTTATTATATTGACTCACAATAACGATGTCCTTTATCATATTGACTCACAATAACAATGTCCTTTATCATACTGACTCACACTAACAATGTCCTTTATTATATTGACTCACACTAACAATGTCCTTTATTATATTGACTCACAATAACGATGTCCTTTATCATATTGACTCACAATAACAATGTCCTTTATTATATTGACTCACACTCACAATGTCCTTGATTATATTGACTCACACTCACAATGCCCTTGATTATATTGACTCACACTAACAATGTCCTTTATCATACTGACTCACACTAACAATGTCCTTTATTATATTGACTCACACTAACAATGTCCTTGATCATATTGACTCACAATAACAATGTCCTTTATCATACTTACTCACACAAACAATGTCCTTTATTATATTGACTCACACTAACAATGTCCTTTATTATATTGACTCACACTAACAATGTCCTTTATTATATTGACTCACAATAACGATGTCCTTGATCATATTGACTCACAATAACAATGTCCTTTATTATATTGACTCACACTAACAATGTCCTTTATCATATTGACTCACACTAACAATATTCTTTATTATATTGACTCACACTAACACATTCCTGTATAACATTAACATGGAATTATAACCGTATTACTCTTCTTGTTGCATTTCTTTTCTACATTCTATCGATGAAGCAGTTTATTTTTACTAAATACTTCACGTGCAATTCACGTGCACGTGTGTACGTAGTTAGTACAAGTTGTCCTGTTTCTATTTCTGTATATATATACCTAGGCATACATGTTCCTAGGTACATGCTCATGAGGTAGGTGCTCACAGAGCATGCGGGTTGTACGTGTTGGCCTACTGGCCTAATATCACTGAGTCGTTACGACCAACACATTATAATACACCTATACACAATTATGTGATCAAAACATGTCGGAAACAGCACATTGTTTTCAACCCCTTGCCACTGTTAGAGCTTGAAAGTCTGTCTAACAATATTGACTTGTTTGGACAAAAATGCTTGGTGGTTCATTTTTCACTAGTCACGTATGCTTAAGGTAAATACAATATCTTACTTATAATCAGCACAAGTTTAAGTTAATGCGTTATAACAACATGTAAGAATTGTATGTCGATACAATCCGCAACGTTTATGAAGGGGCCGCGATAGCTCAGTCGGAGTGTCGGCATGGAGGGGCCGCGATAGGTCAGTTGGAGTGTCGGCATGGAGGGGCCACGATTGGTCAGTTGGAGTGTCGGCATGGAGGGGCCGCGATAGGTCAGTTGGAGTGTCGGCATGGAGTGGCCGCGATAGGTCAGTTGGAGTGTCGGCATGGAGGGGCCGCGATAGGTCAGTTGGAGTGTCGGCCACGTAATCTCGTGATGTGTACTACGATAAAACACTTAACCCTAATTGTTCTGGATGGCATTCGTCGGGCCTCCCGTATGTAGTCACCAACTACTACAAGGATAGTTCCCATCTGAAA